>NC_091155.1:17484947-17784947 GCF_040958095.1 Procambarus clarkii
TATTTTCCAGAAATTGTGACCCAATGATCACGTTCTATTGTGTATATTCCAGAGGTTTGCTTGTATCGTCGCTGTGGTGACGCTCCTGGTCGTCTCCTGCCACGCCGACCCCGGAGGCTCTGGTGGAGGTGGAGGTGGAGGTGGAGGTGGAGGCTATGGGGGAGGTGGTGGAGGCTCAAGAGGAGGTGGTGGTGGTGGAGGATACGGCGGTGGCGGTAGAGGTAGTGGCGGTGGAGGACGTAGTGGAGGTGGAGGATACGGTGGTGGCGGTGGAGGTGGTGGTGGAGGACGAGGTGGTGGTGGTGGTGGAGGATACAGGTGGTGGCGGTGGAGGACGTGGAGGTGGTGGTGGAGGATACAGTGGAGGTCGAGGAGGTGGTGGTGGAGGTCGTGGAGGTGGCGGTGGAGGATACAGTGGTGGCGGTGGAGGTCGTGGAGGTGGCGGTGGAGGATACAGTGGTGGCGGTGGAGGTCGTGGAGGTGGTGGTGGAGGATACAGTGGTGGCGGTGGAGGTCGTGGAGGTGGTGGTTATGGTGGAGGTGGAGGTTCCTCAGGAAGTTACGGAAAGTAATATGAAGAAAGGTTCTACTCCGAGCTTCTCTACCTGCAGCACCATTAGGACACCATAAATTATATCGCCATATTGGTATAGACAGCTCTCGAGGGTCCACTTCTCCAGTAACAATGGTCCTGCAGGGCTGTATAAACCCAAACAAATCTTTCAGTATACTCACACTTATAATTAGGCAACTAACATTATATATATTATATATTTATTTTTTGAGTCAATGGTAATAAAACATAACTAAGTCTTGTTCAGAGTTTTATTTGTAAAAAAATAAAGTTTTGTGTAATATATATTTTAAAAATTATTCAATTCTAGCTGTACCCGGCCATGCGCTGCTGTGGCTCATCAACGCATGTGCATTGCTGATGTAGCCATGATAGACACTGGAGAATTTGTGCTATTCCAAGGTTTTGCAGGTAGGGGTGCAGAAAGCACCATTAATTAAGACGCAGGTCGTGTCCGAGGTAACCCCAGGTTATTGTGTACTAACTGTGTGTAATAATTTACCTCCTGCAGGAATAGATAAGATTCTGGGGAATGATGTGGCACTTCCACATGTTGTTGGGCAAATTAGTCCCGCTATTAGAGAAGGACCTTTGTGTACCAATTCACCCGAGGAGAGAGCTCACGTCCCTCCCCCCCCCCCCCCCGTTGTTAGTAATGTTTTACCTATTGAAGATTAAGTGTCCCCCATTATGTCCTGTTAGGGGCCAAGATAAATGTTATTGAAGAGACAAAGCAGGGGACCCCTTCAGTTGTGGAGGTGGTGGAGGATCTCTCAGATTGTTGTGTTAGCCTGGATGATGAGAGTGAGTGCGCCGAAGTGGCCCCAGCTCAGCCTAGCCTAGTACAGGGTAGCATTGTGGAAGTCCGGGTAGCAGTTACCTGCCTGCTCTCGCCAGAGCCTAGTTTTAATACCTTGGCTCATTTAATTAAGGTGGAGACAGTTTGTATTGAGTGTGAGGAGGAGGTGGTGGTCTTTAGAGCAGATTTATTGGAGAACGGTTTGGGAACTTTCCTCGATGAACAGTGCCTGGTGGAAAAATGGAGACCAGAAGAGTCTTCGCTGCCAGTTGTCTGAGAGACAAGTACCCTGCCAGTAGTCCCCAGTTCCTATAGTGTCTCTAAGCTCCAAGTCACTACTCATGTTTTTAAATGGGGACATCAACTGGACTCCGAAGGAACTTGAGCTGTCTTATTCATCAGTGGCCTTAACCAGCAGTTAGCTGGGGCTCCATATAGTTTGCCTAATTGTAGAACCGGTGTCAATTTTGGAAATTTTAACTAGAGTGACTCCTCAATTTCAGACAATTTTGTGATTCCTAGGCGTAGGCTTAAACCTGTGCTACATGTTGATTCACCAGTGAGTTTTACTACTGGTGGAATATTGAGTGATTTTTTCAGTTTCTCATAGAGGAAATGCTTAATTGGGATTGATTACTCCGCTGGATAGGAAGGTGGTGTGCCAGTGAGTGGAAATGTTGGCTGGTTGATCTAAGTTCTGTCGGCCAGAGTATTGTAGAGTTTGGCCAATTGTCGAATCCATGGTTCCAGGTGGACCAAAATTGTCTACAGTTGTTGGGGGATAAACTTGCCCTTTCGTGTTATGATCAGGGTGCTCCTGGAGTTGTTGAGAATTCAGGAGGTGGTGAGAATGTCACTAATATACCTCTTTCTATTTTTAGTACTATCGGAACGATATAGCTGCCTTTGCAGGAAGTTGTGTGTGTGTGTGGGCATGTAGTCATTCCATGATATGGGTGACTGTTACGGCCCCTAATGGGACGCAACCGGGTTCTTTTCAGATGGTATTAGTTTTGGGTATCTGGCCCCAAGTTAGTAAAGGCTTTCAAGAGGTGAGCTCCGTAATGCAAGTAAAATAAACAGGGGAGGTATATTAAATACACAAGTATATCACTTTCTATATATATATATATATATATATATATATATATATATATATATATATATATTTCATTGAATATGACCGCATATTCTGTATTTATTATTTTCTGGTTTAGGGCTTCTATCCCTCTAACTATTTTCTTAGTATCAGGGCTTAGTTGAAATAGGAGTTCTCCAAAACTCATTTTCGTACTTTTAAGGTGAAGAAAAGAAGTGATTTACTATAGAGTGTATTACACTTATTTATACAATTTGCACAACGTTTCGAACCTCCATGGTTCATTCTCAAGTGAACAGATCTTACAATGCTGGTTGATTTTATACCCGCACTGGGTCAGGTGATAATACAATAAAGGTGAAAACATGGGGGATACATAAGGGATAAATGTGGGGTGTATATATATAAATATATATAATATATATAAATATATATATATATATATATATATATATATATATATATATATATATATATATATATATATATATATATATATATATATATATATATATATATATATATATATATATATATATATATATATGCAACAATGATCACAAAAACACTGATCCAAGTATGCAGAATAACCACATATGAAAAATAGAAAATGCTTAACGCGTTTTCGGCTAATTCGCCTTCATCAGAGCAAAGTAGAATCAAAGTAGAATGATTCTACTTTGCTCTGATGAAGGCGAATTAGCCGAAAACGCGTTAAGCATTTTCTATTTTTCATATGTGGTTATTCTTCATATATATATATATATATATATATATATATATATATATATATATATATATATATATATATATATATATATATATATATATATATATATGTCGTACCTAATAGCCAGAACGCACTTCTCAGCCTACTATTCAAGGCCCGATTTGCCTAATAAGCCAAGTTTTCATGAATTAATGTTTTTTCGTCTACCTAACCTACCTAACCTAACCTAACCTAGCTTTTTTTGGCTACCTAACCTAACCTTACCTATAAATATAGGTTAGGTTAGGTTAGGTAGGGTTGGTTATGTTCGGTCATATATCTACATTAATTTTAACTCCAATAAAAAAAAATTGACCTCATACATAGAGAAAAGGGTTGCTTTATCATTTCATAAGAAAAAATTATAGTAAATATATTAATTCAGGAAAACTTGGCTTATTAGGCAAATCGGGCCTTGAATAGTAGGCTGAGAAGTGAGTTCTGGCTACTAGGTACGACATATATATATATATATATATATATATATATATATATATATATATATATATATATATATATATATATATATATATATATGTATATATATATATATATATATATATATATATATATATATATATATATATACTATATATATATATTCCCTCCAATGCGTTATGTGTGGTTTCCTCCGAGGCTATGGGTCCCCCTTCTTCCAGCCAGAGGTGGTACTCCCTTCCCTATATATATATATGTCGTACCTAGTAGCCAGAACTCACTTCTCAGCCTACTATTCAAGGCCCGATTTGCCTAATAAGCCAAGTTTTCCTGAATTAATATATTTACTATAATTTTTTTCTTATGAAATGATAAAGCTACCCTTTTCACTATGTATGAGGTCAATTTTTTTTTATTGGAGTTAAAATTAACGTAAATATATGACCGAACCTAACCAACCCTACCTAACCTAACCTAACCTATATATATAGGTAAGGTTAGGTTAGGTAGCCAAAAAAAGCTAGGTTAGGTTAGGTTAGGTAGGTTAGGTAGACGAAAAAACATTAATTCATGAAAACTTGGCTTATTAGGCAAATCGGGCCTTGCATAGTAGGCTGAGAAGTGAGTTCTGGCTACTAGGTACGACATATATATATATATATATATATATATATATATATATATATATGTCGTACCTAGTAGCCAGAATGCACTTTTCAGCCTACTATGCAAGGCCTGATTTGCCTAATAAGCCAAGTTTTCATGAAATAATTGTTTTTCGACTACCTAACCTACCTAACCTAACCTAACCTAACTTTTTCTGCTACCTAACCTAACCTAACCTATAAAGATAGGTTAGGTTAGGTTAGGTAGGGATGGTTAGGTTCGGTCATATATCTACGTTAATTTTAACTCCAATAAAAAAAAATTGACCTCATACATAATGAAATGGGTAGCTTTATCATTTCATAAGAAAAAAATTTGAGAAAATATATTAATTCAGGAAAACTTGGCTTAATAGGCAAATCGGGCCTTGCATAGTAGGCTGAGAAGTGCGTTCTGGCTACTAGGTACGACATATATATATATATATATATATATATATATATATATATATATATATATATATATATATATATATATATATATATGTCGTACCTAATAGCCAGAACGCACTTCTCAGCCTACTATGCAAGGCCCGATTTGCCTAATAAGCCAAGTTTTCCTGAATTAAAATATTTTCTCTAATTTCTTTCTTATGAAATGATAAAGCTATGCATTTCATCATGTATGAGGTGAAATTTTTTTATTGGAGTTAAAATTAACGTAGATATATGACCGAACCTAACCAACCCTACCTAACCTAACCTAACCTATCTTTATAGGTTAGGTTAGGTTAGGTAGCCGAAAAAGTTAGGTTAGGTTAGGTTAGGTAGGTTAGGTAGTCGAAAAACAATTATTTCGTGAAAACTTGGCTTATTAGGCAAATCGGGCCTTGCATACTAGGCAGAGAAGTGCGTTCTGGCTACTAGGTACGACATATATATATATATATATATATATATATATATATATATATATATATATATATATATATATATATATATATATATATATATATATATATATATATATAGGGAAGGGAGTACCACCTCTGGCTGGAAGAAGGGGGACCCATAGCCTCGGAGGAAACCACACATAACGCATTGGAGGGAATGTAGGTCCCCTCCAATACAGTTTCTGTGTGCTTTTCTCCTACCACCCCCTTCCCTTTTTTTTATTTTTTTTCCTTTATTGTGTATTTAAAGGTTACAAAACATACAAGACAAATGCCTAAAGGTTATGGATCTCTTGAAGCTCCTCCGCTTCTGGACAGGAACCGAGGACGCAGCAAGCATTTCCCCTCTGGATCGCCACACTGAGACGCTGAGACAAAAAACTGGAAGCCCTTGGGTCTCTGGTGACGTCAATGAGCTTGGAACCCAATTCCTTGAGAAATCCCAAGGCACTCTTGCCCCAGGGGCCATGCGTCTCAGACGCTATGGGAACAAAGAGGTATTGACCTTCCAGTCGCCTGTACTTGAGTGATTTTGCTGTTTCCCTGTGGTTGGCCGCCCCACCTGCTTGATCAGCTCCGAAGTGTTCATAGGTGTCAGCCAGGGTGGATACACATCATATATATATATATATATATATATATATATATATATATATATATATATATATATATATATATATATATATATATATATATATATATATATATGCAATAATAATATGCAAGTGAAAAGAAAAAAGTAAAAAAATAATAAGCTAATATGCAAGTTAATATGCAAGTGAAAAGAAAAAAGTGAAAAAATAATAAGCTAATATGCAAGTGAAAAGCCCACACCCAAGAAGGTTTCAAACCCAGACAGCCAGGAGCACTATGCACCTTGGCATACCTGGTACCTTAACCAATAGACCCCATTCTGGGACGGGGGGTCGGTGGCTGAGTGGACAGCACGCATGATACGTAGTCATGTGGACCAGGGGTTCGATTCCCGGAGCCGGCAGAAACAAATAAGCAGAGTTTTTTTCACCCTGATGTCCCTGTTACCTAGCAGTAACTAGGAACCTCGGAGTTAGACAGCTATTACGGGCTGCTTCCTGGGGTGTGTGTGGGTGTGAAAAAAAGTTTTGTAACAACTGATTGACAGGTAAGAGGTGGGCCGAAAGAGCAGAGCTCAACCCGTGGAAGCACAACTAGGTGAACACACGGCAGTACAAAAATCTTGGTAGTCGTGAGACTATTTTCCAAGATCCTACAGAGCTTGGTGGTCAACTTGGGCATAGATATTTCATCGAATCACTTCACTTGATGGGTGAAACGAACACTAGCATAAGATTAATTCTTTATATTACTTGTCATACCCACCTCTCTCTCCTTCGGCACCCTCACCTACAGAACTGAAGAGACCTCTTATAATTCCTCTCGACCTTCTGAAACCTCCACGTAGCAGAAAACGTCCTCCTAGCGCCATATATGAATATTTGTGATATATTGTGCCAGGGGAAGATACAGGCGTCAACATAACGCGCCATTTCCACACTCAGTTGCCTGACCACTCGCCCATCTGTTGACAAGTCATCATTACATCAAGAGTAACCCCATGACAAACTATGCAAAGAATGGAGGCTCCATTATTTTACTAACGTGTTCTGAAGAGTTGCTTTTTACTTGAGAAATTTTATTCTAAATGTGCAGGAATCAAAATCGAACAATCATTTCACTGTTTCATTATTGAATGCCTGTATGTGAAGCAAACTTATACATGGGTGTGCCAGCCAATTTTCAATATTGACATTTAGTTGCAAACTTGCCGGATTTCATGAATATTTCGGTTATGAGGACATGAACATGATATAAATTTTAGCTTTGTTTTATTTTGACTGCAATATATATCCAGTTTTGCCCATTTCATTATTTATAGGTTAATTTGTTGAAATTTGAGTTAAAACTTACGTAGATATATGACCGAACCTAACCATCCTTACCTGACCTAACCTAACCTAAACTGACACAACTAAGTCAATAATTTATGTTCCTAGTATAATATAATAATTGTAATTCAAATAAACTAATTGAAAACAATTTATTGTAAAAAAAAGAAAATCATTCGGCCTATTTGACAAACCGGGCCTTGCATAGCAGGTCAAGAAGTGCGTTATGGCTACTAGGTACGACATATAAATATATATACCAACTTGAGCATAGATATTTCATGAAATCACCTCTCTTGGTGGGGCCACGTGAGCAACACAAATGTGAACAAGCTTGATAAAGTCCCTAAGCAAATATGTAACTGAAAACTCCACATTCCAGTACGATTCGAACCCGGACATCCTGGAGAACTCTGCATCTTGGCGTTCCTGGTACCTTAACCACTAGACCACACGATTGTACAAATATCTTGGTAGTTGTGGGACTATTTATCCATGATCCGGTATTGCTCGGTGGTCTACTTGTGCATATATATTTACTCAAATCTCTTCACCTGATGGGTGAAACAAACACTAGTATAAGATTAATTCTTCATATTACTTGCCATATCCACCTCCCTCTCCCTCCGCACCTTCACATATAGAACTGAAGAGACCTCTTATTCGTCCTCTTGACCTCCCGAAACCTCCACGCTTTCTGCCACCTCTATTATAAAGCTATCCTAATTTTACTGTTGTAATTAATGCATACTGAAGGATAATTATGGCTATTTAGTGTCGGAATTTTAATTTATATATTGGAGTTTATTATATTGCTGTTTACAATAATCACATAATTTTATGTATAAACACTAATGTACATCACATGTGAAAGCTACAGAACACTGGGTTACAGCACTTGAGAATGTCACAGAGCAATTGTATTCACCATTGTTAATGATATTATGTAATTAATGTTAGCTATCAATCATTTATCTGCTAAGACCTAAAATTGTATACAATTTTGGTAGCTCTTACATACATAACAGTGTTTCTTTTAACAGATTGCTTCCAATTTTTGTTAAAAAGAGTGAAAGAAAATTTATTTCATCCTTCTTCCGTAATATTAAATAATTGTTAAAATATATTTATATTATAAAACCTTAACGTTTCTTATAAATAAAACTCTGAACATGATTTAGCTGTTTTATTATCATTGATGTAAAATATAAATAAATAATATATATAATATTAGGGCCTAATGATATTTGTGAGTATATTAAGAGATTTGTTTTGGTTTACAGAGCCCTACAGGACCATTGTTACTGGAGAAGTGGACCGTCATAGCTGTCTATACCAATATGGCGATAAAATTTATGGTGTCTAATGGTGCTGCAGGTAGAGAAGTTCGGAGAAGAACCTTTCTTCATATTACTTTCCGTAACTTCCTGAGGATCCACCACCTCCACCATAACCACCACCTCCACCGCCACCACTGTATCCTCCACCACCACCTCTACGACCTCCACCACCACCTCCACCGCCACCACCGTATCCTCCACCACCACCTCCACGACCTCCACCACCACCTCCTCTACCACCACCACCGCCACTGTATCCACCACCACCACCGCCACTGTATCCTCCACCACCACCTCCACGACCTCCACCTCCACGTCCTCCTCCGCCACCACTGTATCCTCCACCACCACCACCTCGTCCTCCACCACCACCTCCGTATCCTCCACCTCCACCACGTCCTCCACCGCCACCACCGTATCCTCCACCACCACCACCTCTTGAGCCTCCACCACCTCCTCCGTAGCCTCCACCTCCACCTCCTCTTGAGCCTCCACCACCTCCCCCATAGCCTCCACCTCCACCTCCACCAGAGCCACCGGGGTCGGCGTGGCAGGAGACGACCAGGAGCGTCACCACAGCGACGATACAAGCAAACTTCTGGAATATAAACAATGAAACGTGATCAGTGGGTCACGATTTGTGGAAAATATATTAGGGAGGGATAGGTAGAAAACAGGAGGTAGGGATAGAGAGAGATCAAGAAGAGAAAATGGGAGGAAGGGAGAGATATTAAGAAGAGAAAATGGGAGACAGGGAGAGAGAATGGGTTGGAGGGCGAGAGAACGAGTGAGGAAGGGAGAGAGATGGGAGAGAGAGAGAGAGAGAGAGAGAGAGAGAGAGAGAGAGAGAGAGAGAGAGAGAGAGAGAGAGAGAGAGAGAGAGAGAGAGAGAGAGAGAGAGAGCGAGAGAGAGAGAGAGAGAGAGAAAGAGAGAGAGAGAGAGAGAGAGAGAGCGAGAGAGAGAGAGAGAGAGAGAGAGAGAGAGAGAGAGAGAGAGAGAGAGAGAGAGAGAGAGAGAGAGAGGGAGAGAGACAAACGAACTTTTCGTCAGACTTTTATAACAATATGCATGGGGAGCTTACCATGTTCGAGGTGTTCGAGTGAGCAGGACGATGTGTGGCGGTAACAGCAGTGACAGCATATATATGGTCTGGAGTCACACGCGACCTTGGTGCTTCAAGTCTTATCATGCTGCCAACTTTCACACGAAGCAATACACTGTAAATAATGGAATTCATGTTTCTTCCCAGTGAAGATGACGCCCCAAATTATTGTTGCTTGTTATGATCCACAACGATGACCTCTAACCACTGTGGATTATACCGATGGCCACTATACTGGCAGTAAATATTGGCAGGATAACCTCTTAACTGGAAGTATTTCTTAAAGTTTATCAACAAAATTCAAATTTTACTCGAATATATATACACCATTTTGAATGTCGACGATGAGTCACAATAACGTAACTGATGATATGATAAACAAACAACACACCAGAAGATACGGAAACGATGACACTTTTGATCCGTTCTGGACTATTATATTGTAGATTGTAATTTCTGTTGTGATAATGAACCATTATCAAATCTAATGTAAATGCATTTCAATATTTAACCGAAAACTCCACTCCCAAGAAGGATTCGAACTCAGACAGCAAGGAGCACTATGAACCTTGGCGTACCTGGTACCTTAACCTCTGAACCAAACGACTGTACAAAAATCTTGCGAGTCGTGAGACTATGTATCCAAAATCCGACAGAGCTGGGTGGTCAACTTTGGCATAGATATTTCTTCGAATCACTTCACTTGATAGGTGAAAGAAACACAAGCATATGATTAATTTTTTATGTTACTTGTCATATGCACCTCCCTCTCCTTCGGCAACCTCACCTACAGAACTGAAGAGATCTCTTATAATTCCTCTCGACCTCCTGAAACCTCCACGTAGCAGAAAACTTCCTCCTAGCGCCATATATGAATATTTGCGATATATTGTGCCAGGGGAAGATACAGGCGTCAACATAACGCGCCGTTTCCACACTCAGTTGCCTGACCACTCATCCATCTGTTGACAAGTCATCATTGCATCAAGAGTAACACCATGACAAACTATGCAAAGAATGGAGGCTCCAATATTTTACTAACGTGTTCTGAAGAGTTGCTTTTTACTTGATAATTTTATTTTAAATGTGCGTGAATCAAAATCGAACAATCATTTCACTGTTTCATTACTGAATGCCTGTATGTGAATCAAACTTATACATGGGTGTGCCAGCCAATTTTCAATATTGACATTTAGTTGCAAACTTGCCGGATTTCATGAATATTTTGGTTATGAGGACATTAACATGACATAAATTTTAGCTTTGTTTTATTTTGACTGCAATATATATCCAGTTTTGCCCATTTCATTATTTATAGGTTAATTTGTTGAAATTTGAGTTAAAACTTACGTAGATATATGACCGAACCTAACCATCCTTACCTGACCTAACCTAACCTAAACTGACACAACTAAGTCAATAATTTATGTTCCTAGTATAATACAATAATTATAATTCAAATAAACTAATTGAAAACAATTTATTGTAAAAAAAGAAAATCACTCGGCCTATTTGACAAACCGGGCCTTGCATAGTAGGTCAAGAAGTGCGTTATAGCTACTAGGTACGACATATAAATATATATACCAACTTGAGCATAGATATTTCATGAAATCACCTCTCTTGGTGGGGCCACGTGAGCAACACAAATGTGAACAAGCTTGATAAAGTCCCTAAGCAAATATGTAACTGAAAACTCCACATTCCAGTACGATTCGAACCCGGACATCCTGGAGAACTCTGCATCTTGGCGTACCTGGTACCTTAACCACTAGACCACACGATTGTACAAATATCTTGGTAGTTGTGAGACTATTTATCCATGATCCGGTATTGCTCGGTGGTCTACTTGTGCATATATATTTACTCAAATCTCTTCACCTGATGGGTGAAACAAACACTAGTATAAGATTAATTCTTCATATTACTTGCCATATCCACCTCCCTCTCCCTCCGCACCTTCACATATAGAACTGAAGAGACCTCTTATTCGTCCTCTTGACCTCCCGAAACCTCCACGCTTTCTGCCACCTCTATTATAAAGCTATCCTAATTTTACTGTTGTAATTAATGCATACTGAAGGATAATTATGGCTATTTAGTGTCGGAATTTTAATTTATATATTGGAGTTTATTATATTGCTGTTTACAATAATCACATAATTTTATGTATAAACACTAATGTACATCACATGTGAAAGCTACAGAACACTGGGTTACAGCACTTGAGAATGTCACAGAGCAATTGGATTCACCATTGTTAATGATATTATGTAATTAATGTTAGCTATCAATCATTTATCTGCTAAGACCTAACATTGTATACAATTTTGGTCGCTCTTACATACATAACAGTGTTTCTTTTAACAGATTGCTTCCAATTTTTGTTAAAAAGAGTGAAAGAAAATTTATTTCATCCTTCTTCCGTAATATTAAATAATTGTTAAAATATATTTATATTATAAAACCTTAACGTTTCTTATAAATAAAACTCTGAACATGATTTAGCTATGTTTTATTATCATTGATGTAAAATATAAATAAATAATATATATATTAGTGCCTAATGATATATGTGAGTATATTAAGATATTTGTTTTGGTTTATATAGCCCTACAGGACCATTGTTACTGGAGAAGTGGACCGTCAGAGCTGTCTATACCAATATGGCGATAAAATTTATGGTGTCTAATGGTGCTGCAGGTAGAGAAGTTCGGAGAAGAACCTTTCTTCATATTACTTTCCGTAACTTCCTGAGGATCCACCACCTCCACCATAACCACCACCTCCACCGCCACCACTGTATCCTCCACCACCACCTCCACGACCTCCACCACCACCTCCACCGCCACCACCGTATCCTCCACCACCACCTCCACGACCTCCACCACCACCTCCTCTACCACCACCACCGCCACTGTATCCACCACCACCACCGCCACTGTATCCTCCACCACCACCTCCACGACCTCCACCTCCACGTCCTCCTCCGCCACCACTGTATCCTCCACCACCACCACCTCGTCCTCCACCACCACCTCCGTATCCTCCACCTCCACCACGTCCTCCACCGCCACCACCGTATCCTTCACCACCACCACCTCTTGAGCCTCCACCACCTCCTCCGTAGCCTCCACCTCCACCTCCTCTTGAGCCTCCACCACCTCCCCCATAGCCTCCACCTCCACCTCCACCAGAGCCACCGGGGTCGGCGTGGCAGGAGACGACCAGGAGCGTCACCACAGCGACGATACAAGCAAACTTCTGGAATATAAACAATGAAACGTGATCAGTGGGTCACGATTTGTGGAAAATATATTAGGGAGGGATAAGTAGAAAACAGGAGGAAGGGATAGAGAGAGATCAAGAAGAGAAAATGGGAGGAAGGGAGAGATATTAAGAGGAGAAAATGGGAGACAGGGAGAGAGAATGGGTTGGAGGGCGAGAGAACGAGTGAGGAAGGGAGAGAGATGGGAGAGAGAGAGAGAGAGAGAGAGAGAGAGAGAGAGAGAGAGAGAGAGAGAGAGAGAGAGAGAGAGAGAGAGAGAGAGAGAGAGAGAGAGAGAGAGAGAGAGAGAGAGAGAGAGAGAGAGAGAGAGAGAGAGAGAGAGAGAGAAAGAGAGAGGGAGAGAGACAAACGAACTTTTCGTCAGACTTTTATAACAATATGCATGGGGAGCTTACCATGTTCGAGGTGTTGGAGTGAGCAGGACGATGTGTGGCGGTAACAGCAGTGACAGCATTTATATGGTCTGGAGTCACACGCGACCTTGGTGCTTCAAGTCTTATCATGCTGCCAACTTTCACACGAAGCAATACACTGTAAATAATGGAATTCATGTTTCTTCCCAGTGAAGATGACGCCCCAAATTATTGTTGCTTGTTATGATCCACAACGATGACCTCTAACCACTGTGGATTATACCGATGGCCACTATACTGGCAGTAAATATTGGCAGGATAACCTCTTAACTGGAAGTATTTCTTAAAGTTTATCAGCAAAATTCAAATTTTACTCGAATATATATACACCATTTTGAATGTCGACGATGAGTCACAATAACGTGACTGATGATATGATAAACAAACAACACACCAGAAGATACGGAAACGATGACACTTTTGATCCGTTCTGGACTATTATAATGTAGATTGTAATTTCTGTTGTGATAATGAACCATTATCAAATCTAATGTAAATGCATTTCAATATTTAACCGAAAACTCCACTCCCAAGAAGGATTCGAACTCAGACAGCAAGGAGCACTATGAACCTTGGCGTACCTGGTACCTTAACCTCTGAACCACACGACTGTACAAAAATCTTGCGAGTCGTGAGACTATGTATCCAAAATCCGACAGAGCTGGGTGGTCAACTTTGGCATAGATATTTCTTCGAATCACTTCACTTGATGGGTGAAAGAAACACAAGCATATGATTAATTTTTTATGTTACTTGTCATATGCACCTTCCTCTCCTTCGGCAACCTCACCTACAGAACTGAAGAGATCTCTTATAATTCCTCTCGACCTCCTGAAACCTCCACGTAGCAGAAAACTTCCTCCTAGCGCCATATATGAATATTTGCGATATATTGTGCCAGGGGAAGATACAGGCGTCAACATAACGCGCCGTTTCCACACTCAGTTGCCTGACCAGTCACCCATCTGTTGACAAGTCATCATTGCATCAAGAGTAACACCATGACAAACTATGCAAAGAATGGAGGCTCCAATATTTTACTAACGTGTTCTGAAGAGTTGCTTTTTACTTGATAAATTTTATTTTAAATATGCGTGAATCAAAATCGAACAATCATTTCACTGTTTCATTACTGAATGCCTGTATGTGAATCAAACTTATACATGGGTGTGCCAGCCAATTTTCAATATTGACATTTAGTTGCAAACTTGCCGGATTTCATGAATATTTTGGTTATGAGGACATTAACATGACATAAATTTTAGCTTTGTTTTATTTTGACTGCAATATATATCCAGTTTTGCCCATTTCATTATTTATAGGTTAATTTGTTGAAATTTGAGTTAAAACTTACGTAGATATATGACCGAACCTAACCATCCTTACCTGACCTAACCTAACCTAAACTGACACAACTAAGTCAATAATTTATGTTCCTAGTATAATACAATAATTATAATTCAAATAAACTAATTGAAAACAATTTATTGTAAAAAAAGAAAATCACTCGGCCTATTTGACAAACCGGGCCTTGCATAGTAGGTCAAGAAGTGCGTTATAGCTACTAGGTACGACATATAAATATATATACCAACTTGAGCATAGATATTTCATGAAATCACCTCTCTTGGTGGGGCCACGTGAGCAACACAAATGTGAACAAGCTTGATAAAGTCCCTAAGCAAATATGTAACTGAAAACTCCACATTCCAGTACGATTCGAACCCGGACATCCTGGAGAACTCTGCATCTTGGCGTACCTGGTACCTTAACCACTAGACCACACGATTGTACAAATATCTTGGTAGTTGTGAGACTATTTATCCATGATCCGGTATTGCTCGGTGGTCTACTTGTGCATATATATTTAATCAAATCTCTTCACCTGATGGGTGAAACAAACACTAGTATAAGATTAATTCTTCATATTACTTGCCATATCCACCTCCCTCTCCCTCCGCACCTTCACATATAGAACTGAAGAGACCTCTTATTCGTCCTCTTGACCTCCCGAAACCTCCACGCTTTCTGCCACCTCTATTATAAAGCTATCCTAATTTTACTGTTGTAATTAATGCATACTGAAGGATAATTATGGCTATTTAGTGTCGGAATTTTAATTTATATATTGGAGTTTATTATATTGCTGTTTACAATAATCACATAATTTTATGTATAAACACTAATGTACATCACATGTGAAAGCTACAGAACACTGGGTTACAGCACTTGAGAATGTCACAGAGCAATTGGATTCACCATTGTTAATGATATTATGTAATTAATGTTAGCTATCAATCATTTATCTGCTAAGACCTAACATTGTATACAATTTTGGTCGCTCTTACATACATAACAGTGTTTCTTTTAACAGATTGCTTCCAATTTTTGTTAAAAAGAGTGAAAGAAAATTTATTTCATCCTTCTTCCGTATTATTAAATAATTGTTAAAATATATTTATATTATAAAACCTTAACGTTTCTTATAAATAAAACTCTGAACATGATTTAGCTATGTTTTATTATCATTGATGTAAAATATAAATAAATAATATATATAATATTAGTGCCTAATGATATATGTGAGTATATTAAGATATTTGTTTTGGTTTATATAGCCCTACAGGACCATTGTTACTGGAGAAGTGGACCGTCAGAGCTGTCTATACCAATATGGCGATAAAATTTATGGTGTCTAATGGTGCTGCAGGTAGAGAAGTTCGGAGAAGAACCTTTCTTCATATTACTTTCCGTAACTTCCTGAGGATCCACCACCTCCACCATAACCACCACCTCCACCGCCACCACTGTATCCTCCACCACCACCTCCACGACCTCCACCACCACCTCCACCGCCACCACCGTATCCTCCACCACCACCTCCACGACCTCCACCACCACCTCCTCTACCACCACCACCGCCACTGTATCCTCCACCACCACCACCGCCACTGTATCCTCCACCACCACCTCCACGACCTCCACCTCCACGTCCTCCTCCGCCACCACTGTATCCTCCACCACCACCACCTCGTCCTCCACCACCACCTCCGTATCCTCCACCTCCACCACGTCCTCCACCGCCACCACCGTATCCTCCACCACCACCACCTCTTGAGCCTCCACCACCTCCTCCGTAGCCTCCACCTCCACCTCCTCTTGAGCCTCCACCACCTCCCCCATAGCCTTCACCTCCACCTCCACCAGAGCCACCGGGGTCGGCGTGGCAGGAGACGACCAGGAGCGTCACCACAGCGACGATACAAGCAAACTTCTGGAATATAAACAATGAAACGTGATCAGTGGGTCACGATTTGTGGAAAATATATTAGGGAGGGATAAGTAGAAAACAGGAGGAAGGGATAGAGAGAGATCAAGAAGAGAAAATGGGAGGAAGGGAGAGATATTAAGAGGAGAAAATGGGAGACAGGGAGAGAGAATGGGTTGGAGGGCGAGAGAACGAGTGAGGAAGGGAGAGAGATGGGAGAGAGAGAGAGAGAGAGAGAGAGAGAGAGAGAGAGAGAGAGAGAGAGAGAGAGAGAGAGAAAGAGAAAGAGAGAGGGAGAGAGACAAACGAACTTTTCGTCAGACTTTTATAACAATATGCAGGGGGAGCTTACCATGTTCGAGGTGTTCGAGTGAGCAGGACGATGTGTGGCGGTAACAGCAGTGACAGCATATATATGGTCTGGAGTCACACGCGACCTTGGTGCTTCAAGTCTTATCATGCTGCCAACTTTCACACGAAGCAATACACTGTAAATAATGGAATTCATGTTTCTTCCCAGTGAAGATGACGCCCCAAATTATTGTTGCTTGTTATGATCCACAACGATGACCTCTAACCACTGTGGATTATACCGATGGCCACTATACTGGCAGTAAATATTGGCAGGATAACCTCTTAACTGGAAGTATTTCTTAAAGTTTATCAATAAAATTCAAATTTTACTCGAATATATATACACCATTTTGAATGTCGACGATGAGTCACAATAACGTGACTGATGATATGATAAACAAACAACACACCAGAAGATACGGAAACGATGACACTTTTGATCCGTTCTGGACTATTATAATGTAGATTGTAATTTCTGTTGTGATAATGAACCATTATCAAATCTAATGTAAATGCATTTCAATATTTAACTGAAAACTCCACTCCCAAGAAGGATTCGAACTCAGACAGCAAGGAGCACTATGAACCTTGGCGTACCTGGTACCTTAACCTCTGAACCACACGACTGTACAAAAATCTTGCGAGTCGTGAGACTATGTATCCAAAATCCGACAGAGCTGGGTGGTCAACTTTGGCATAGATATTTCTTCGAATCACTTCACTTGATGGGTGAAAGAAACACAAGCATATGATTAATTTTTTATGTTACTTGTCATATGCACCTCCCTCTCCTTCGGCAACCTCACCTACAGAACTGAAGAGATCTCTTATAATTCCTCTCGACCTCCTGAAACCTCCACGTAGCAGAAAACTTCCTTCTAGCGCCATATATGAATATTTGCGATATATTGTGCCAGGGGAAGATACAGGCGTCAACATAACGCGCCGTTTCCACACTCAGTTGCCTGACCACTCACCCATCTGTTGACAAGTCATCATTGCATCAAGAGTAACACAATGATAAACTATGCAAAGAATGGAGGCTCCAATATTTTACTAACGTGTTCTGAAGAGTTGCTTTTTACTTGAGAAATTTTATTTTAAATGTGCGTGAATCAAAATCGAACAATCATTTCACTGTTTCATTACTGAATGCCTGTATGTGAATCAAACTTATACATTGGTGTGCCAGCCAATTTTCAATATTAACATTTAGTTGCAAACTTGCCGGATTTCATGAATATTTCGGTTATGAGGACATTAACATGACATAAATTCTAGCTTTGTTTTATTTTGACTGCAATATATATCCAGTTTTGCCCATTTCATTATTTATAGGTTAATTTGTTGAAATTTGAGTTAAAACTTACGTAGATATATGACCGAACCTAACCATCCTTACCTGACCTAACCTAACCTAAACTGACACAACTAAGTCAATAATTTATGTTCCTAGTATAATATAATAATTATAATTCAAATAAACTAATTGAAAACAATTTATTGTAAAAAAAGAAAATCACTCGGCCTATTTGACAAACCGGGCCTTGCATAGTAGGTCAAGAAGTGCGTTATAGCTACTAGGTACGACATATAAATATATATACCAACTTGAGCATAGATATTTCATGAAATCACCTCTCTTGGTGGGGCCACGTGAGCAACACAAATGTGAACAAGCTTGATAAAGTCCCTAAGCAAATATGTAACTGAAAACTCCACACCCCAGTACGATTCGAACCCGGACATCCTGGAGAACTCTGCATCTTGGCGTACCTGGTACCTTAACCACTAGACCACACGATTGTACAAATATCTTGGTAGTTGTGAGACTATTTATCCATGATCCGGTATTGCTCGGTGGTCTACTTGTGCATATATATTTACTCAAATCTCTTCACCTGATGGGTGAAACAAACACTAGTATAAGATTAATTCTTCATATTACTTGCCATATCCACCTCCCTCTCCCTCCGCACCTTCACATATAGAACTGAAGAGACCTCTTATTCGTCCTCTTGACCTCCCGAAACCTCCACGCTTTCTGCCACCTCTATTATAAAGCTATCCTAATTTTACTGTTGTAATTAATGCATACTGAAGGATAATTATGGCTATTTAGTGTCGGAATTTTAATTTATATATTGAAGTTTATTATATTGCTGTTTACAATAATCACATAACTTTATGTATAAACACTAATGTACATCACATGTGAAAGCTACAGAACACTGGGTTACAGCACTTGAGAATGTCACAGAGCAATTGGATTCACCATTGTTAATGATATTATGTAATTAATGTTAACTATCAATCATTTATCTGCTAAGACCTAACATTGTATACAATTTTGCTAGCTCTTACATACATAACAGTGTTTCTTTTAACAGATTGCTTCCAATTTTTGTTAAAAAGAGTGAAAGAAAATTTATTTCATCCTTCTTCCGTAATATTAAATAATTGTTAAAATATATTTATATTATAAAAAATTAACGTTTCTTATAAATAAAACTCTGAACATGATTTAGCTATGTTTTATTATCATTGATGTAAAATATAAATAAATAATATATATAATATTAGTGCCTAATGATATATGTGAGTATATTAAGATATTTGTTTTGGTTTATATAGCCCTACAGGACCATTGTTACTGAAGAAGTGGACCGTCATAGCTGTCTATACCAATATGGCGATAAAATTTATGGTGTCTAATGGTGCTGCAGGTAGAGAAGTTCGGAGAAGAACCTTTCTTCATATTACTTTCCGTAACTTCCTGAGGATCCACCACCTCCACCATAACCACCACCTCCACCGCCACCACTGTATCCTCCACCACCACCTCCACGACCTCCACCACCACCTCCACCGCCACCACCGTATCCTCCACCACCACCTCCACGACCTCCACCACCACCTCCTCTACCACCACCACCGCCACTGTATCCTCCACCACCACCACCGCCACTGTATCCTCCACCACCACCTCCACGACCTCCACCTCCACGTCCTCCTCCGCCACCACTGTATCCTCCACCACCACCACCTCGTCCTCCACCACCACCTCCGTATCCTCCACCTCCACCACGTCCTCCACCGCCACCACCGTATCCTCCACCACCACCACCTCTTGAGCCTCCACCACCTCCTCCGTAGCCTCCACCTCCACCTCCTCTTGAGCCTCCACCACCTCCCCCATAGCCTCCACCTCCACCTCCACCAGAGCCACCGGGGTCGGCGTGGCAGGAGACGACCAGGAGCGTCACCACAGCGACGATACAAGCAAACTTCTGGAATATAAACAATGAAACGTGATCAGTGGGTCACGATTTGTGGAAAATATATTAGGGAGGGATAAGTACAAAACAGGAGGAAGGGATAGAGAGAGATCAAGAAGAGAAAATGGGAGGAAGGGAGAGATATTAAGAGGAGAAAATGGGAGACAGGGAGAGAGAATGGGTTGGAGGGCGAGAGAACGAGTGAGGAAGGGAGAGAGATGGGAGAGAGAGAGAGAGAGAGAGAGAGAGAGAGAGAGAGAGAGAGAGAGAGAGAGAGAGAGAGAGAGAGAGAGAGAGAGAGAGAGAGAGAGAGAGAGAGAGAGAGAGAGAGAGAGAGAGAGAGAGAGAGAGAAAGAGAAAGAGAGAGGGAGAGAGACAATCGAACTTTTCGTCAGACTTTTATAACAATATGCAGGGGGAGCTTACCATGTTCGAGGTGTTCGAGTGAGCAGGACGATGTGTGGCGGTAACAACAGTGATAGCATATATATGGTCTGGAGTCACACGCGACCTTGGTGCTTCAAGTCTTATCATGCTGCCAACTTTCACACGAAGCAATACACTGTAAATAATGGAATTCATGTTTCTTCCCAGTGAAGATGACGCCCCAAATTATTGTTGCTTGCTAAGATCCACAACGATGACCTCTAACCACTGTGGATTATACCGATGGCCACTATACTGGCAGTAAATATTGGCAGGATAACCTCTTAACTGGAAGTATTTCTTAAAGTTTATCAATAAAATTCAAATTTTACTCAAATATATATACACCATTTTGAATGTCGACGATGAGTCACAATAACGTGACTGATGATATGATAAACAAACAACACACCAGAAGATACGGAAACGATGACACTTTTGATCCGTTCTGGACTATTATAATGTAGATTGTAATTTCTGTTGTGATAATGAACCATTATCAAATCTAATGTAAATGCATTTCAATATTTAACTGAAAACTCCACTCCCAAGAAGGATTCGAACTCAGACAGCAAGGAGCACTATGAACCTTGGCGTACCTGGTACCTTAACCTCTGAACCACACGACTGTACAAAAATCTTGCGAGTCGTGAGACTATGTATCCAAAATCCGACAGAGCTGGGTGGTCAACTTTGGCATAGATATTTCTTCGAATCACTTCACTTGATGGGTGAAAGAAACACAAGCATATGATTAATTTTTTATGTTACTTCTCATATCCACCTCCCTCTCCTTCGGCAACCTCACCTACAGAACTGAAGAGATCTCTTATAATTCCTCTCGACCTCCTGAAACCTCCATGTAGCAGAAAACTTCCTCCTAGCGCCATATATGAATATTTGCGATATATTGTGCCAGGGGAAGATACAGGCGTCAACATAACGCGCCGTTTCCACACTCAGTTGCCTGACCACTTACCCATCTGTTGACAAGTCATCATTGCATCAAGAGTAGCACCATGACAAACTATGCAAAGAATGGAGGCTCCAATATTTTACTAACGTGTTCTGAAGAGTTGCTTTTTACTTGAGAAATTTTATTTTAAATGTGCATGAATCAAAATCGAACAATCATTTCACTGTTTCAATATTGAATGCCTGTATGTGATGCCAACTTATACATGGGTGTGCCCGCCAATTTTCAGTATTGACATTTAGTTTAAACTTGCCGGATTTCATGAATATTTCGGTTATGATGACATTAACATGACATAAATTTTATCTCTGTTTTATTTTGACTGCAGTATATCCAATTTTGTTCTGAAATATATTACACTTGAAAACAGAAAGATAATCAGTAATATTTTGCTAATACATATATAAATATTTATATATATATATATATATATATATATATATATATATATATATATATATATATATATATATATATATATATATATATATATAAATATATATATATATATATATATATATATATATATATATATATATATATATATATATATATATATATATATATATATATATATATATATATATATATATATAAATATATATATATATATATATATATATATATATATATATATATATATATATATATATATATATATATATATATATATATATATATATATGTCGTACCTATGTTTTTATGAATTAATGTTTTTTCGAGTACCTAACCTACCTAACCTAACCTAACCTACCTTTTTTCGGCTACCTAACCTAACCTAACCTATAAAGATAGGTTAGGTTAGGTTAGGTAGGGTTGGTTAGGTTCAGTCATATATCTACGTTAATTTTAACTCCAATAAAAAAAAATTGCCCTCATACATAATGAAATGGGTAACTTCATCATTTCATAAGAAAAACATTTGAGAAAATATATTAATTCAGGAAAACTTGGCTTATTATGGAAATCGGGCCTTGCATAGTAGGCCGATTACGACGTTCTGGCTGCTAGGTACAACATATATATATATATATATATATATATATATATATATATATATATATATATATATATATATATATATATATATATATATATATGTATATATATATGTCGTACCTAGTAGCCAGAACTCACTTCTCAGCCTACTATGCAAGGCCCGATTTGCCTAATAAGCCAAGTTTTCCTGAATTAATATATTTTCTATAATATTTTTCTTATGAAATGATAAAGCTGCCCTTTTCACTATGTATGAGGTCAATTTTTTTTTATTGGAGTTAAAATTAACGTAGATATATGACCGAACCTAACCAACCCTACCTAACCTAACCTAACCTATCTTTATAGGTAAGGTTAGGTTAGGTAGCCAAAAAAAGCTAGGTTAGGTTAGGTTAGGTAGGTTAGGTAGACGAAAAAAAACATTAATTCATGAAAACTTGGCTTATTAGGCAAATCGGGCCTTGCATAGTAGGCTGAGAAGTGATTTCTGGCTACTAGGTACGACATATATATATATATATATATATATATATATATATATATATATATATATATATATATATATATGTCGTACCTAGTAGCCAGAACGCACTTCTCAGCCTACTATGCAAGGCTCGATTTGCCTAATAAGCCAAGTTTTCATGAATTAATTGTTTTTCGACTACCTAACCTACCTAACCTAACCTAACCTAACTTTTTCGGCTACCTAACCAAACCTAACCTATAAAGATAGGTTAGGTTAGGTTAGGTAGGGTTGGTTAGGTTCGGTCATATACCTACGTTAATTTTAACTCCAATAAAAAAATTGACCTCATACATAATGAAATGGGTAGCTTTATCATTTCATAAGAACAAAATTAGAAAAAATATATTAATTCAGGAAAACTTGGCTTATTAGGCAAATCGGGCCTTGCATAGTAGGCCAAAAAGTGAGTTCTGGCTACTAGGTACGACATATATATATATATATATATATATATATATATATATATATATATATATATATATATATATATATATATATATATATATGTATGTATACTTATATAATATATATATATATATATATATATATATATATATATATATATATATATATATATATATATATATATATATATATATATATATATATATATATATATATATATATATATATATATATATATATATATATATATATATATATATATATATATATATATATATATATATATATATATATATATATATATATATATATAATGTATTTAGAGGTGATGCTATATAATCATCTCTACATATTATATAACACATATATGGAATATGTGGAAAAGTAACTGGTATAAAAGGGCAGAGAGACAGGAACGGTTCCCAATCACTTGTACCATCAGGGATCAAACGCTGACTTTTCACCAATCGAGGCTATTGCTGTACCAACCAGTCCACGTGTATGGGAGTGTTGCAGCAAAAAAAAAAAATCACTAGGATAAGATTAATTCTTCATATTACTTGCCATATCCACTTCCTCCCCTGCTTCGGCGCCCTCCGCCTCCTAAAGAACTGAAGAGACCTCCTAAACCTCCTCTCGACCTCCCGCCTCCTCCGCGCTTTCTGCCACCTCCACGCTTTCTGCCACCTGAAGACCGCCTTCCACCCCCGTAGCCACCACCGCCTCCATGTCCTCCACCTCTGGATCGTCCTCCTCCTCCATAGCTTCCTCCACCGCCATGTCCTCTGGAAACTCCTCCACCTCCACGAGAGCCTCCGGGGTCGGCGTGGCAGGAGATGACCACCAGCATCACCAGGGCAAAGATGAAGGTAAATCTCTGGAATGGAAACACAACCGGGGAATTTTAATTTTGTCATGGTAAAGAGAGATTGTTTGCTTGCTAGGGCCTAGCCTCACCTTATTTTGCAGGGTGAATAGTCTGGGGTATGGGACATATATATGGGCTAGTCAGGGTCGCCAGAATTCAAGAGGGAACAGCGTGAAACAGAGACCTATTGGCCCTTTGACAATTTTTGGCACTGGTCATTGGCTATACCTGGGTAAATATTTTGAAAGCTAAAATTTAAACGAACATTGATTTATATTTTAGTAATATACAACATTATTCGCTGATATTAGGATAATTAACAGAATGTTCTGCTGTTCATTCTTTGGCTGTAACACCACAAAGCATATAAAGTTTAACACCCCCCTCCCTTCTTCTTCAACCGTCCCTTCCCTCTCCTCCTACCATCCCCTTCTTCCGAAGACCGACCCATATCCTTCCTTCAGATTCAAAGCCAATGGGTAATTATTTAGTGTTTTAATATTTAATCAATTTTAAAGACACACTGATACTTGATTTTATTGAGTTGGGAGAGAAGGGTTAAGGGGAGAGTGAGGATGGTGAGGAGGAAAATGGGGGATTATATGGGAGAAGAACAGGGAGGGGGTAGATAAGAGCGGGAAGGAGGAGAGAGGTGGAGAGGGGGAAAGAGAGGATTGGGGGAGAGAAGTGGTTGGAAATGAACAGTGAGTGAGAAATACAATGTCCTGGGCACCGCCGAATACACCTTTCATATGGGGAAAAATCAATTATGCAGGCGATGAGTCACAATAACGTGGCTGAAGTATGTTGACCAGACTACACACTAGAAGTTGAAGGGACGACGACGTTTCGGTCCTTCCTGGACCATTCTCAAGTCGAATCGACTTGAGAATGGTCCAGGACGGACCGAAACGTCGTCGTCCCTTCAACTTCTAGTGTGTGGTCTGGTCAACAAAATCAATTATTCTAGTGGGATTTTTCTTATTTTTTTCTTCATTTAAGATGGAAGCTGAAAAGTTATATCTCCAAAGTATATTTTACAATTTTATTTGGAATTTCACCAAGAGATGCATTTCTTTAATTGTACTTCACGGTATCAAGGGCAAAGTTTAAATGGATGCAAGATGACACACAGAAATCACAATAGTGTGATGTATCATATGAACAAATCCACAAGGGCCGTGACGAGGATTCGAACCTGCCTCCGGGAGCATCCCAGACGCTGCCTTAATCGATTGAGCTACGACATGGTAAAAGAATTGCAACCATTTCTGGTTTCAATTCTTTCACCGTGTCGTAGCTCAGTCGATTAAGTCAGCGTCTGGGAAGCTCTCGGACGCAGGTTCGAATCCTCGTCACGGCCCTTGTGGATTTGTTCGGATGCAAGATTATTATTAATTTTTGAAGATTAAGCCACCCAAGAGGAAGCACGGACATGCAAGTGTTTTTTAAGAGTGAATGGGATTTGCAAAGTTGTTGTTGTCGACATCAATCAATCAAGGATTGGTGTTCTTAAACCTTCAATATAGAACAAGTGCATGCATGGATAATCCGGTGAAGATTCTAGAGAAAGTGGACATGAAACGCACCATTAGGAACAAAGGAGAAGATAACCCATATCAACACTTTCGGCAGCCTTCTGCGTGGGAAGAATCGAGTCTAAAGATAATCATTGAGGGATTACCAGTTAAAAAATCAGCATGAGACTCTCAGAGGCTCAAAGCAATCATAGAACAACAAATGGAAAGCATCTCAAGACCGTCAACGACTTATAGCTTCCCAGATGGATCAGTTGATCAAGAAAGAGATTCTGCTGGGGCAGCTGTCTACACTAACAACCATGAAGCTTATGAGCATGAATAGTGGGTGCTCAAAATTGCAGAGTTCTATGCCATGAAAGAAGCTATAAATTATGCAATTGAGAACAATATAAAAGATGTCATCATTCACCTCAGTCTACTTCATCAATCAAGGTGATTAATTGATGAATATTATGCCACCAAGTGGTAAATTTTTGGGAGTGAATGTGATCTTTGCTCGTGAATTGCAAGTTTTTTCTACTGCAGGATATATAGCCAGGCATGAGGTAAAGGTGAAGCACCTGACGTACGGGTCAATAAGCCCATTGCAGCTTATCAAAGCTTATCTTCTATGTTTCCATGATGATTGGTGCAGTATGTTTCGTCACGATCTCAAAGGTGAAAGAGGTGATTTGGTGTTAGCTGGCTGTTGACAGATAGCTTAATTCATTTGATGTATAAGGCCTCGCATATGTCCTGGCTTCTATTGTCGCTATCGGCGTTGTTTGTAAAGATATCTCTACTAATGATCTGGTTATGTATAGAGACTACATGTTCCTGTCAAGTTTGTTTGCAAAATGTTTTACTAAACAGTGAGAGCTTACCATGGTGAAGGGGCTGGAGCGACCAGGACGATGTTTGTGTGCTGGGAGCAACACTGACAGCACATATATATGGTAAAGTCATACGACCTTTGCTGCTTGAAGAGTCATCGTGTTCACAATTATTCCGTGAAGCTCTGTTCCGGAAATAATGGATTTTACTATTCAGCTACGAGGATGACGTCTCAGTTTATCGCTGGATGTCGTGAACGCTAGCGCTGAGCGTCAGCCGTCAGTAAAGGCTGTGGGTGTGCACTGGGACTCGATTTTACAAGAACTTATATTATTCAGTCGGAAATGAGCGTGAAAAGAGCACTAAAAGTGATGAGGCTTATGTCTTGGTAGAATAAATTAGCTTAGAGGGGATTCATTGTCGTATAATGCTCTGGCTTAATTACTACTGTGGAGGCTATGGTGCTCTTCGAACCAAGCACACTCACTTAAGTATGTCTAACCTATACTTGTAACAATCCTGAAATCCCCCGTCTACGATGTTGCTCGACTGAATATTATATAAATCAGCAAACTAATTTCAAAATTATTATATACACAAGGTCTTTCTATATCTAAACTTATCCAATTTATATACAATGATTCGTGTTGTAATTTTGTTTTATATGCTTAACTTATTCATTTTCCTCTTTTATATTCTTTTATCTATTTGTATACTTCAGTTATATCACTCTTTATTCTTCACCTTTCTGGAGTATATAAATTAAGCTTTCCTAATCTCTTTCTAATAAGGACAAGATATCACTTATAGATATGAATCCTTTATAGCTTATTGGCTTATTTCAAATATATACATATTTATTGGTTTAAAATTGTATTGGTTTAAAATTATATCAGTCAAGACAAATCTTTCATTTGTTTAGATTTAGCAATTTCAACAATGTCCTCGCGATATCTTTTAAAGGTATCTCTATTACCTTGGCTCAGAACCATAAATCCTGTATCATTACACATTATCTGTACTTCTAAATCGTCTTGTATCTATTCTGAGTCTTCTAAATATGTCCCTCTCCTTTTTTATTGTAAACATATATCTTAAATTTTCATCCCCACACCAAGGGTAAATGGGAAACGGGTGAATTATGATGATAATAATGAATTTTACTTCAGTTACTGGAAACTGTAAGCAAATGAAGCTATTCTCCCTAGTTGAATAACAAACGTTGTTTGAAGGGGCAGCCAATCCTCGTGAATTGAAAGGGCCTAAAGTAACTATTTGGTCAAGAGTACCAATATGTAGTGATGGACCGGCAGAAAGTTAACTTTTTGTAGTAGTAACTTTAGACAAACCCGAAACTCTGTTCATCACAACTTAAATATAAGGCCTAAACTAACTTAGGTATTAGACCTAATACACGTTTAATATTGTATATATATGTGCAATACTTGGCCAAGGAATATTTAAGTTTGGTTTTAGCATTATAATTTCCGGACTCAATAACAATAACAGTACAACAAGTGGTTTACTGGTAGTCCATCACAACATATTGGTACATTTGACCAAATAGTTACTACCAGTACTGAGGATTACAGCGAGCTCTGCTGTACCGCTTGGTTGGAAAGGCTGCTGACCTGACACGTCACCGCTCTGCTGCCAGTGACATTGGAAAAGTCATTTTCCTCGCTATAGACTCACTATCATTACAGTCAGCGTTCAACCACGAGACACTGGGTACGCTAACGAGTTCAACAGTTACATTAGAACGCAAGATTTTGAGAGCGCCACTGAAGGTCTATTGATCCACACTAGCCGGATGCTTTTAATTCCACATCTTCTCACCCCATGTACCTGTGCAATTCCCCTTCCCCCTCTTTTACAGATGTACCTGTCCAATCCTTCTCACCCAAGAACCTGTCCAATCTATAAGTGAATCCTGTTAAACAATTTTCCTCAATAATGCTTGCTGGAAGTCAATTCCTCATACCTTACGTGTTTCCAAATTAGCCCTTCCCAAAAAACTAATTTACGGGTCTCAGTAGTACAGTCGGGTTCGTTCTCGAAGTACAATCGAGAATTCCGGGTTCAACCCGTTCTCGCAAATTTAATAAGTCAATATTGACTTATTAAATATGTGCATAGGTGACATACTTAACATAATAGTTTCCCTTGAAAAGCTTCATAGAAAACACCGACCTTACCTAACCTACTTAGTATGTTAAGATAAGCATCTTATTGCTTCGTAATTACAATTATTACCTAACCTATACCTATAATAGCTTAAGTAACAATTGTAATTACGAAGCTATAAGATGTTTATTTTAACATACTAAGTAGGTTAGGTAAGGTCGGTGTTTTCTATGAAGCTTTTCAAGGGAAACTATTATGTTTAGTATGTCACCTATGCACGCAACTAATAAGTCAATATTGACTTATTAAATTTGCGAAAACGGGTTGCCGGGTTCGAATCCCGGGCGAGACAGAAATAATTGGCCACACTTTCTTTCACCTAATGCCGCTGTTCACCAAGCACTAAGTATCTACTCAGGTGTTAGTCAGCTTGTGTGGTTGCATCCTGGGCGTGGTCAGTAATTCGGCAGTTAATTAATCTCTGGGGAGGGGGGGAGACTCGATATAAGCCTAACGTGTATGAATAAACGCTGGCTTCCTGTACCAGACACAATGAATTATTATTATATTCCTCCTAAAATAAATATATCCAGACCAGGGAGCCGGTCGGCCGAGCGGACAGCACGCTGGACTTGTGATCCTGTGGTCCTGGGTTCAATCCCAGGCGCCGGCGAGAAACAATGGGCAGAGTTTCTTTCACCCTATGCCCCTGTTACCTAGCAGTAAAATAGGTACATGGGTGTTAGTCAGCTGTCGCGGGCTTCTTCCTGGGGGGTGGAGGCCTGGTCGAGGACCGGGCCGCGGGGACACTAAAGCCCCGAAATCATCTCAAGATAACCCTCAAGATAAGATAGCTTATACCCATCATTTCGAGCTCCTACGTGCTTCAACAGTTCCAGTAAACCCGTCCGTCTCCCGTCTTCGTCCCCCAGACGCCTAAAGCCTCGAAGCACCACGTAAGGAAGCATCTCTGGTGCTTCCTAACGTGGTTCCTCCAGCAGTGGTGCCTAATGTTTGGCTCTGGTGCCTCCTGCAGTGGGCCATCATAATGCTGTGTGTCTCCTGCTAGTCTAGTAGTCATTTCTCATATTATCTCTTGAGATTGTCTAAGTCGTCTTGTAATGTCCTGCAGTCCTCCCCAGTTTGGATTCGCCTCATAAGCTTAGCATCAAGGCAGACATGGACTAGTGTGAATTTCCTTCGTCTGTTATATCGTTTACATATATCAGGAACATGATGGGCCTTACTACTTACCCTTGAGATACTCCAGTCATTACCTCTCTCCATTAAAAAAGCTCTCCTCGTACTACGAGTCTTTACCTTCTTCCTTGAAAGGTACTCCATCACTCAGGTGAAGGAGTTAGTATTTTCTTGATTCACCAGCCTGTTTTTCGAGTTTGCATTGGAGTCGCTTGTGAGCAACAGCATTGAAGGCTTTCTGATAATCCAGGAAAATTCAGTCGACACAGCCCTCTTGTCCTGTTTGATTGTTGTTATCTTGAAACAGAACTCTAATACATTGGTCAAGCAATATTTTCTTTTGCTGATTCCACTTTGATGGTTGGAAACAAAATGTATATGTTCTAAATGATCAACAAGCCTTTTTTCCATTAGTCTCTCTAATATCTTACAGAGAATACTTTTTTGTTCGCCCCATTCTCAGTGAAGAGATTAAGACTTAAGCAAGAGGTACACACAATGCTGCAGCTGCCTCTTTTAGGACGTATGCTGCAATCTTGCTCGGCCTGTGACTTCTGTCACATTTAGCTCCTCCAATTGTTTCATTAGTTCGTCTGTTGTTACTTGTATTTTAATCAGTCTTTCTTCTGGTAGCGCCTGTTCCATTAGAAAGCATAGATTTGCAGACAGTTTGGGTTCAATCTTAAGGAATACTGAAAACTTTTATTTAATTTTCACACACTTTTTATCATTCTTTGTGTGGCCTCTGCGAGGGCCCCCTAAGGTCTCCCCCCAACACACACACACACACACACACACGCGTACACACACACACACACACACACACACACACACACACACACACACACACACACACACACACACACACACACACACACACACACACACACACACACACACAGAAACTTGTGTAAGGAATCTTTCAGAACCCTGTATACCACTTATGTAAGACCAATCCTGGAGTATGCAGCTCCAGCCTGGAGTCCATACCTAGTTAAACACAAGACAAAGTTAGAGAAGATTCAGCGGTATGCCACCAGGCTCGTCCCGGAACTGAGAGGATTGAGCTACGAGGAAAGGCTAAAAGAGCTGAACCTCACATCCCTGGAAAACAGAAGAGTAAGGGGAGACATGATAACCACCTACAAAATTCTCAGGGGAATTGACAGGGTGGACAAAGACAAACTCTTCAGCACGGGTGGGACACGAACAAGGGGACACAGGTGGAAACTTAGTACCCAGATGAGCCACAGAGACGTTAGAAAGAATTTTTTCAGTGTCAGAGTAGTTAATAAACGTAATGCACTAGGAAGTGATGTGGTGGAGGCTGACTCCATACACAGTTTCAAATCTAGATATGATAGAGCCCAATAGGCTCAGGAATCTGTACACCTGTTGATTGACAGTTGAGAGGCGGGACCAAAGAGCCAGAGCTCAACCCCCGCAAGCACAATTAGGTGAGTATAATTAGGTGAGTACACACACACACACACACACACACACACACACACACACACACACACACACACACACACACACACACACACACACACACACACACACACACACACACACACACACACACATGTATAGTGTATTGGTGTTTGAGTACCTGATTGAAGAAGGGTTATTGAACTCGAGAAGGGATATCGAAACCAAAAGGTTAGCATACCGAAAGGGAAACTATGAGGAGATAAGAAAATGCCTAGCAGATATAGCATGGGAAACAGAGCTCAGGGAAAAGACGACCCAAGATATGATGGAATACATCACGCAAAAATGCAAGGATGCAGCAAACAAGTTTGTCCCAGTCCAAAAGGAAAACAGTGAAATGAAGATGAGAAACCCATGGTTTAATCAGAGATGTAGGCTAGCTAAGCAGCAAAGTAAAAGGGCATGGAGAAACTATAGGAATAACAGGACACTGGAGAGCAGAGAAAGACACCAGAATGCCAGGAATGAATATGTTAGGATGAGAAGAGAGGCAGAAAGACAATACGAAAATGACATTGCAAACAAGGCAAAGACTCAGCCTAAATTGCTGCATAGCCACATCAGGAGAAAAACAACAGTAAAGGAACAGGTTATGAAATTAAGGTTAGGGGCAGAAAGATTCACTACAAACGACAAGGAAGTGTGTGAGGAACTGAATAAGAAATTCCAGGAGGTCTTCACCTTAGAGCAAGGAGAAATCCCAGAGATAAGAGAGGGAATAGCTAACCAGGAACCACTGGAAGAGTTTGAGATTACCAGCGGGGAAGTAAGGAAGTGTTTACTAGAATTGGATGTGACAAAGGCTATAGGTCCAGATGGAATCTCCCCTTGGGTACTAAAGGAAGGAGCAGAAGAACTGTGCCTCCCGCTCTCCATGGTGTATAACAAATCACTGGCAACAGGGGAACTGCCAGAAATTTGGAAAGCAGCTAACGTAGTCCCTATATACAAGAAAGGGGATAGACAGGAGGCACTGAATTACAGACCAGTGTCCCTAACCTGCATACCATGCAAGTTGATGGAGAAGATTGTGCGAAGAAAGCTAGTGGAACATCTGGAGGGAATGAACTTTGTAACACAGCATCAACATGGATTCAGGGATGGCAGGTCCTGCCTCACAGGGTTACTTGAATTCTACGACCAGGCAACAAAAATAAGGCAAGAAAGAGAAGGGTGGGCAGACTGCATATTTTTGGATTGTCAGAAAGCCTTTGACACAGTGCCACACAAGAGGCTAGTGAAAAAATTGGAGATGCAGGCTGGAGTGAAAGGGAAGGTACTCCGTTGGATACAGGAGTACCTAAGAAACAGGAGACAACGAGTCAGTGTGAGGGGTGAGGTCTCAGATTGGCGAGACGTTACGAGTGGAGTACCGCAGGGGTCAGTCCTTGGACCTATACTGTTTCTGATATATGTAAATGATCTTCCAGAGGGTATAGAATCGTTTCTCTCAATGTTTGCCGATGATGCAAAAATTATGAGGAGGATTGAAACTGAGGACGATAGTAGGAGGCTACAAGATGACCTAGACAGACTGAGTGAATGGTCCAACAAATGGCTGTTGAAGTTCAACCCGAGTAAATGCAAAGTAATGAAACTAGGTGGTGGAAATAGGAGGCCAAACACAGGATACAGAATAAGAGATGAAGTACTTAATGAAACGAACAGAGAGAAAGATCTAGGAGTTGATATCACACCGAAACTGTCTCCTGAAGCCCACATAAAAAGAATAACGTCTGCGGCATATGCGAGGCTGGCTAACATCAGAACAGCGTTCAGGAACCTGTGTAAGGAATCATTCAGAATCTTGTACACCACATATGTAAGACCAATCCTGGAGTATGCGGCCCCAGCATGGAGCCCGTACCTTGTCAAACACAAGACGAAGCTGGAAAAAAGTCCAAAGGTATGCCACTAGACTAGTCCCAGAACTAAGAGGCATGAGTTACGAGGAAAGGCTGCGGGAAATGCACCTTACGACACTGGAAGACAGAAGAGTAAGGGGAGACATGATCACAACCTACAAAATCCTCAGAGAAATCGACCGGGTAAACAAGGATAAACTATTCAACACTGGTGGGACGCGAACAAGGGGACACAGGTGGAAACTGAGTACTCACATGAGCCACAGAGACTTTAGAAGGAACTTTTTCAGTGTCAGAGTAGTTAACGGATGGAATGCATTAGGCAGTGATGTGGTGGAGGCTGACTCCATACACAGTTTTAAATGTAGATATGATAGAGCCCAGTAGGCTCAGGAATCTGTACACCAGTTGATTGACAGTTGAGAGGCGGGACCAAAGAGCCAAAGCTCAACCCCCGCAAGCACAAATAGGTGAGTACCAATAGGTGAGTACACACACACACACACACAATCTGTACACCAGTTGATTGACAGTTGAGAGGCGGGACCAAAGAGCCAAAGCTCAACCCCCGCAAGCACAAATAGGTGAGTACACACACACACACACACACACACACACACACACACACAGTACACACACACTCACACACACAATTTTAAGACTAGATATGATAGGGAAATGGGACAGGAGTCATTGCTGTAAACAACCGATGGCTAGAAAGGCGGGATCCAAGAGTCAATGCTCGATCCTGCCAGCACAAATAGGTAAATACAAATAGGTAAGAACACACACACACACACACACACACACACACACACACACACACACACACACACACACACACACACACACACACACACACACACACACACACACACACACACACACAAACACACACAAACACACACACACTCACACACACACACACACACACACACACACACACACACACACACACACACACACACACACACACACACACACACACACACACACACACACACACACACACACACACACACACACACACACACACGCCGGCGCTTTTAGTGTCAGAGTGGTTGACAACTGGAATGCATTAGGAAGTGATGTGGTGAAGGCTGACTCTATACACAGTTTCAAGTGTAGATATGATAGAGCCCAATAGGCTCAGGAACCTGTACACCTATTGATTGACGGTTAAGAGGCGGGACCAAAGAGCCAGAGCTCAACCCCCGAAAGCGCTCTTGAAGAATTTCATCTCCCAAATGATACCTTGTAATTGGCCTCCTACTCCCTACATCTATCTTCATTACATTACATTTGCTTGGGTTAAACTCTAACAACCATTTGTTCGACCATTTTTTCAGTTTGTGTAGGTCTTTTTGAAGCCTCAAGCAGTCCTCCTCTGTCTTAATCCTTCTCACAATTTTAGCATCGTCAGCAAACATTGAGAGGAATGAGTCTATACCCTCCGGGAGATCATTTACGTACATCAGAAACAGGATAGGACCAAGTACAGAGCCCTGTGGGACTCCACTGGTGACTTCACGCCAATCTGAGGTCTCACCCCTCACCGTAATTCTTTGCTTCCTATTGTTCAGGTATTCCCTTATCCACTGGAGCACCCTACCAGTTACTCCTGCCTGTTTCTCCAGCTTATGTACCAGCCTCTTATGTGGGACTGTGTCAAAGGCTTCCCCGCAGTCCAAAAAAATGCAGTTCGCCCAGCCTGCTCTTTCTTGGTTAATCTTTGTCACCTGGTCGTATAATTCTATTAAGCCAGAAAGGCAAGATTTATCATCCCTGAACCAATGTTGGCGATTTATCACGAAGTCCCTTCTCTCCTGATGTGTTACTAGATTTTTTCTCACGATCTTTTCCATCACCTTGCATGGTATACAAGTTAAGGACACTGGCCTGTAGTTCAGTGCCTCTTGTCTGTCACCCTTTTTATATATTGGGACCACATTAGCCGTTTTCCATATTTCTGGTAGGTCTCCCGTCTCGTCTCCAGTGACCTACACTCTATGGAAAGTGGCAAGCAGAGTGCCACTGCACACTCTTTCAATACCCATTGTGAGATGCAGTCTGGACCAACAGCGTTTCTCACATCCAGATTTAACAGATGTCTCTTGACCTCATCTCTTGTAATTTGGAACCCTTCCAAGGCCTCCTGATTTACTGCACCCTCTCCAAGCGCAGTGACCTCACCTTGTTCTATTGTTAAGAACTCCTTGGAACCTCTTGTTGAGTTTTTCACACACCTCTTTGTCATTCTCTGTATACCTGTCCTCGCCTGTTCTAAGTTTCAATACATGTTCTTTCACTGTTGTTTTCCTTCTAATGTAACTGTGGCGTAGCTTTGATTCGGTCTTGGCTTTGCTTACTATATGATTTTCATAATTTTTCTCTGCTTCTCTTCTCACACTAACATACTTATTCCTGGTTCTCTGGCATCTCTCTCTACTTTCTGGTGTTCTGTTATTACGGAATTTCCTCCACGCCCTTTTGTTCAGTACCTTTGCTTCCATACATGCACTATTAAAGCATGGATTCTTCTTTTGCTTCTCGGATTTTTCCTTTAGGGCCGGGATAAACTTATTTACTGCCTCCTGACACATTTGGGTGACATAGTCCATCATGTTTTGTTCAGACTTAGTTCTGAGGTCTGAGGGCTGTGTTTGTGTGTACTCACCTAATTGTACTCACCTAATTGTGCTTGCGGGGGTTGAGCTCTGGCTCTTTGGTCCCGCCTCTCAACCGTCAATCAACTGGTGTACAGATTCCTGAGCCTATTGGGCTCTATCATATCTACATTTGAAACTGTGAATGGAGTCAGCCTCCACCACATCACTTCCTAATGCATTCCATTTGCTAACTACTCTGACACTGAAAAAGTTCTTTCTAACGTCTCTGTGGCTCATTTGGGTACTCAGCTTCCACCTGTGTCCCCTTGTTCGCGTCCCACCAGTGTTGAAAAGTTCGTCCTTGTTTACCCGGTCGATTCCCCTGAGGATTTTGTAGGTTGTGATCATGTCTCCCCTTACTCTTCTGTCTTCCAGTGTCGTGAGGTGCATTTCCCGCAGCCTTTCCTCATAACTCATGCCTCTTAGTTCTGGGACTAGTCTAGTAGCATACCTTTGGACTTTTTCCAGCTTCGTCTTGTGCTTGACAAGGTACGGGCTCCATGCTGGGGCCGCATACTCCAGGATTGGTCTTACATATGTGGTGTACAAGATTCTGAATGATTCCTTACACAGGTTCCTGAACGCCGTTCTGATGTTAGCCAGCCTCGCATATGCCGCAGACGTTATTCTCTTTATGTGGGCTTCAGGAGACAGGTTTGGTGTGATATCAACTCCTTGATCTTTCTCTCTGTCTGTTTCATTAAGTACTTCATCTCCTATTCTGTATCCTGTGCCTGGCCTCCTGTTTCCACTGCCTAGTTTCATTACTTTGCATTTACTCGGGTTGAACTTCAACAGCCATTTGTTGGACCATTCACTCAGTCTATCCAGGTCATCTTGTAGCCTCCTACTATCATCCTCTGTTTCAATCCTCCTCATAATTTTTGCATCGTCGGCAAACATTGAGAGGAACGAATCTATACCCTCTGGGAGATCATTTACATATACCAGAAACAGTATAGGTCCGAGGACTGACCCCTGCGGGACTCCACTTGTGACGTCTCGCCAATCTGAGACTTCACCCCTCACACAGACTCGTTGTCTCCTGTTGCTTAGGTATTCCTCTATCCACCGGAGTACCGGAGTGTGTGTGTGTGTTTGGGTGTGTGTGTTTGTGTGTGTGTGTGTGTGTGTACTCACCTAGTTGTACTCACCTAGTTGTGTCTGCAGGATCGAGCATTGACTCTTGGATCCCGCCTTTCGAGCATCGGTTGTTTACAGCAATGACTCCTGTCCCATTTCCCTATCATACCCGGTTTTAAAATTATGAATAGTATTTGCTTCCACAACCTGTTCCTGAAGTGCATTCCATTTCCCCACTACTCTCACGCTAAAAGAAAACTTCCTAACATCTCTGTGACTCATCTGAGTTTCAAGCTTCCATCCATGTCCTCTCGTTCTGTTACTATTCCGTGTGAACATTTCGTCTATGTCCACTCTGTCAATCCCTCTGAGTATCTTATACGTTCCTATCATGTCCCCCTTCTCCCTTCTTCTTTCTAGTGTCGTAAGGCACAGTTCCCTCAGGCGCTCCTCATACCCCATCCCTCGTAGCTCTGGGACGAGTCTCGTTGCAAACCTCTGAACCTTTTCCAGTTTCATTATATGCTTCTTCAGATGGGGACTCCATGATGAGGCGGCATACTCTAAGACTGGCCTTACGTAGGCAGTGTAAAGCGCCCTAAATGCCTCCTTACTTAGGTTTCTGAATGATGTTCTAACTTTTGCCAGTGTAGAGTACGCTGCTGTCGTAATCCTATTTATATGTGCCTCAGGAGATAGATTAGGTGTTACGTCCACCTCCAGGTCTCTTTCACGCGTCGTTACAGGTAGGCTGTTCCCCTTCATTGTGTACTGTCCCTTTGGTCTCCTATCTCCTAGTCCCATTTCCATAACTTTACATTTGCTCGTGTTGAATTCTAGTAGCCATTTCTCTGACCATCTCTGCAATCTGTTCAGGTCCTCTTGGAGGATCCTGCAATCCTCATCTGTCACAACTCTTCTCATCAACTTTGCGTCATCCGCAAACATCAACATGTAGGACTCTACGCCTGTAAACATGTCGTTAACATATACAAGAAATAGAATTGGTCCCAGCACCGATCCTTGTGGTACTCCACTTGTTACTGTTCGCCAGTCCGACTTCTCGCCCCTTACCGTAACTCTTTGGCTCCTTCCTGTTAGGTAGTTCCTTATCCATGCTAGGACCTTTCCCCCCACCCCCGCCTGCCTCTCGAGCTTGAACAGCAGTCTCATGTGCGGTACTGCGTGTGTGTGTGTGTGTGTGTGTGTGTGTGTGTGTGTGTGTGTGTGTGTGTGTGTGTACTCACCTAATTGTGCTTGCGGGGGTTGAGCTCTGGCTCTTTAGTCCCGCCTCTCAACTGTCAATCAACAGGTGTACAGATTCCTGAGCCTACTGGGCTCTATCATATCTACACTTGAAACTGTGTATGGAGTCAGCCTCCACCACATCACTTCCTAGTGCATTCTATTTATTAACTACTGTGTGTGTGTGTGTGTGTGTGTGTGTGTGTGTGTGTGTGTGTGTGTGTGTATGGAGTCAGCCTCCACCACATCACTTCCTAGTGCATTCCATTTATTAACTACTGTGTGTGTGTGTGTGTGTGTGTGTGTGTGTGTGTGTGTGTGTGTGTGTGTGTGTGTGTGTGTGTGTGTGTGTGTGTGTGTGTGTGTGTGTGTGTGTGTGTGTGTGTGTGTGTGTGTGTGTGTATGTGTGTATGTGTGTGTGTGTGTGTGTGTGTGTGTGTGTGTGTGTGTGTGTGTGTGTGTGTGTGTGTGTGTGTGTGTGTGTGTGTGTGTGTATGTGTGTGTGTGTGTGTAACGTCAGCTTGTACCACTGCATAACGATGTGAGTCACTATATTTTGCAGTTTAAGAAGAATAAAGCGTTGCGTAACTCGTGATCAGCACGCTAACGGAGGCTGTGAGGAGCTTAGACTCGCCTGTTGGCGTGTGCGTCACCTGCCAATCATCGTCTCTCTTTCCGGTCACTGACCTCGTCACGGCGACCAGCGTGTCCTTGGTGCACTTACCTAGTTGTGCTAGAGGGTTGAGCTTCGGCTCTCTGGTCCTGCCTCTCAACTGTCAATCAAACGGTTTACAGATTCATGATTCTTTTGGGCTCTATCATATTTGCATTTGATACTGTGAATAGACTCTGACTTCCACCACATTTCAGAGTATCTTGAGATTATCTTGAGATGATTTCGGGGCTTTAGTGTCCCCGCGGCCCGGTCCTCGACCAGGCCTCCACCCCCAGGAAGCAGCCCGTGACAGCTGACTAACACCCAGGTACCTATTTTACTGCTAGGTAACAGGGGCATAGGGTGAAAGAAACTCTGCCCATGGTTTCTCGCCGGCGCCTGGGATCGAACCCAGGACCACAGGATCACAAGTCCAGTGTGCTGTCTGCTCGGCCGACCGGCTCCCTGTACATTCCATTTGTTAACTACTTTGACACTGAATTAACTCTTTCTAAAGGCTCTGGTTAATTTTGTTACTCAAGTCTCAGTTGTGTCCTCTTGTACGAGTACCACCCGCGCTAAATAATCTAGCTTCATCTACCAAATTAATTCCCTTAGAATTTTGTATGTGGTAATCATGTCTCCTCTAACTCTATTACCTTCCCCACGACGTGATGTTTAATTATTGTAACCTTTCCTTCCATGCCATGCCTCTGAATTCTTGGACTAGTTTAGTGGGATTTCTCTAAAAATTGTCTAACTTCGCTTTGTGTTTGAATAGGTGTGGACTCAACACTGGCGCTGCATATTACAGGATTGGTCTGACATGTGATATACTAGGCTTTAAATTATATTTACATACATTTCTAAGGGCATCTCTTCTGTGGCCAACCTTTCATATGCCGCTCATAACATCCTTTTGATGTCGCATTCAGGATTTCAGCTCTCATTTGGTACTCTACTTCTGGCCTCCTGATTCTAACCCCTGGTTTCATTGCTCTGCATTTAACTGTGTTAAACTCAATTGGCCATTTGTGAGACCATTCATTCTGGTTGTCCTTATCGTCTTGTAGCCTCTTTCTACCATCATCTGACTTAACCCTAATAATTTATGTGTTGTTACCAATCACTGATTTGAATGCGTTTATTCCCTCTGAAAGATCATACACGTATATGGTAAACAGGAGAGGAACTAAGCTATTCTTCTCTGTCTCACTATCCTTCTCTGTTTTGTGTAGTTTTGTCTCCTGGTAATAGACTTCTGTTAAATCTTTGAGACAAGGTTAACCGTAATGAATCCGTGCTGGTCATGTGTTATAAATTTCTTACTCGTTAAATGTGCTATTAGGTTTATTTCTCACAATCTTCTCCATCACCTTGCATGGTATGAAAGTTTGGGACACTGATCTGTGGCTCACTGCATCTGTCTTCCTTCCTGTATATAAGGAACTTCAGTAGATGTCTTCCAGCTTTCTGGTAGATCTCATGTTTCCAGTTTTCTATTATTTGCGATAAAAAGTTGCAAGCATAGTGCTTCTGCTGCTACTTTTATTATCCATCGTGAGACTGTGTCAGGGGAAGCAGCCTTTTGTCATATCCAGTTCCAGCAAATTCTTTCTTACCTCATCTGTCGTAATTTCATATTTCTACAGTGGTGCTTGGTATAACGCCATCTTTTTCATTTCAGGCACTTTTTCTTGCACTATTTTAAAGCCCTCCTGGATTGTCTTGTTGAGTTCGTCACACACTATCTTGTCATTCTCAGTGAGCCTGTCCTCCATTTTTCTCAATTTAATCACCTGTCCTTTCACTGTTGTTTTATTCTGTGGTCTCTGTGAAAAAGTTTGGATTAGGACTATGCTTTAGTTGCGATGTTTTTTTCATATTCTCAGCGTTTTTTCTTATACTAAAGAACTCATTTCTGGCTCTCTTTCATCTTTCCTGTGTTCTGTTACTCCTGTAGTTTCTCCATGTTCTTGTATTTATTTGCTTTGGTTCTTTGTATCCTGATTAAACCATGGGTTACTCCTTGCCAATTAATAATTTCCTTTTTAGAATGGGACAAACTTGTCTATTGTCTCCCGACGCTGAAGCATGATGTTGTCAATGATATTTTCCTCGGTGTATTATTTTAGTTATATTTCCATGTTATTTATATTATTAGTTTTCTAATCTCTTCGTAATTTCCTTTGTTATGCCAGCGTTTAGTTTTCTGGTTCCCGCCTTGAGAAGATTATTCCTGTATCGAACCAGTACAGTTGGCTTCGTTCTAGATTCACAATCGGGGATTTTGGGTTTATATTCCGGGGTGGGAGAGAAAACGTTGGGCAAGTTACTATTCACCTAATGCCTAATGTTCACCTAGCAGTAAATAGATATCCGGGATTTAAGTAAATGTAGTGGAGCTGTATCCTGCAGAGGGCAGTAGTTTGACCTTCTTGAGGTTATCTTGAGATGATTTCGGGGCTTTAGTGTCCCCGCGGCCCGGTCCTCGACCAGGCCTCCACCCCCAGGAAGCAGCCCGTGACAGCTGACTAACACCCAGGTACCTATTTTACTGCTAGGTAACAGGGGCATAGGGTGAAAGAAACTCTGCCCATTGTTTCTCGCCGGCGCCTGGGATCGAACCCGGGACCACAGGATCACAAGTCCAGCGTGCTGTCCGCTCGGCCGACCGGCTCCCTAAGACTTGGGAGACTGAGACTCCCTGAGCCTCCCACCTTGGTGGGAGTCTCAATACAATCCAAAATTATTTATGTACACTGGTTTATTGTCTTTGCCAAAAATAACTGATAAAATAACTTGTGAGTATACCTTAATGTCAATACACTGTGATCACTCATTCCCATGGAGAATGCTGGCGAAGGAAGGGATGGCATGTGATAGGAAGGGATTAAATGAGGTGACAGTGACGACATGGGATGGGGTGATCTCAATGGAATAGGAGGTGGGGTAATGTTTGTAGGGGGGAAAGTTGTTGGATGGGTGATCTAGGCTTTTGTTGCACTTCTCTTAGGGTAGATTGGCCTGCTGTTCCTCTCTCTTTCTCTCTCTGAAGTTACTGATTTGAGGACTGTGGATCTCCCATTTCCCTACATCTCCCCTTCTTCTCCTCATTTCTTGTGCTCCCCTTAGCTCTCCCTTCCTTTGCTATGTCCTTTTGCGGCCTCGTTCATAAATACATTCTTTATCAATAGAATTCATTCGCGGTTGTAATTGCTTAGTCTGAAAACTTTCTCTGCGTTTCCTTCCTCCCCCCTCCCCCCCACTTCCTCATATGTATTCCTGTCAAGACACTGGTCGTGTATTTGAGGCTGTGAGTGTGTGAGTAGGTGAGAAGGTGAGTGAGTGAGTGAAGTGTGCGTGGAGGTGAGTATTTGCTATTTGTGCCTGCAGAATAGAGCTGTTAGCTCTTGGATCCCACCTCTTTAACCGTTGGTTTTCTAATGTCTCTAGACCTAAATTTTTATATCATGTCTACTGTAGATTTCTTTCTATAACACACTCATTCCCAGACTCCAGCCTGTAGCAGCTGTATAACAACAAGATATCTATGTACTTTTAGGTGAACAGGAGCATAATATGAAAGAAACTCTTAATTAAGAGCATTATGAAAGAGTGTTCAACATGACCAAGTCTAGACGCTCTACTATTGACCAATAAATTCAATATTTCAACATGTTAACGAGTTATCACACTTATTTTAAAGTTATTACTGCTGGTATTGAAACAGAAAAGTCGGAGTGCTAGAAAATGCCCTCGCGTTAGTACTTGCATCACAATTTTTTCTTAATGTTCTGGACATTATTCTGTCATATTTTCTCCTGGTTATTGCAAGGTGTTTGCTAAGTACCCCTTGCTGGCACCTGAATCGTGTCTGCCGTATTTAATTCTAGACTGACTGCAGGATATAAATCTTGAATAATGATTATAGGAACTAGTAAGCTTGTGTTTGATAACTGATAAGCGTTATAAGAGAAATAAGGCATTCTTTTTAATCAATTCTGAGCAGTTCTATAAACTCAGGTGAATGCAAATAAATAACAACATAAGAAGATTGTGTGCTTCGACTAATATCTTACTGCTCCTGTTTAATATTCTTGTGCTGCATGTACTGACCTTGTTGTAATTACCTAAGTGTAATTACCTAAGTGTAGTTACAGGATGAGAGCTACACTCATGGTGTCCCGTCTTCCCAGCACTCTTTGTCATATAACGCTTTGAAACTACTGGCGGTCTTGGCCTCCACCACCTTCTCACCTAACTTGTTCCAACCGTCTACCACTCTGTTTGCGAAAGTGAATTTTCTTATATATCTTCGGCATCTGTGTTTAGCTAGTTTAAATCTATGACCTCTTGTTCTTAAAGTTCCAGGTCTCAGGAAATCTTCCCTATCGATTTTATCAATTCCTGTTACTATTTTGTATGTAGTGATCATATCACCTTTTTCTTCTGTCTTCTAGTTTTGGCATATTTAATGCCTCTAACCTCTCCTTGTAGCTCTTGCCCTTCAGTTCTGGGAGCCACTTAGTAGCATGTCTTTGCACCTTTTCCAGTTTGTTGATGTGCTTCTTAAGATATGGGCACCACACAACCGCTGCATATTCTAGCTTTGGCCTAACATATGCAGAGATTGTGTGGTGCCCATATCTTAAGAAGCACATCAACAAACTGGAAAAGGTGCAAAGACATGCTACTAAGTGGCTCCCAGAACTGACTTGTGCTCACCTAAATGTGCTGGCGGGGGTTTGAGCTTCGGCTCTTTGGTCCCGCCTCTCAACTATCAATCAACAAGTGTGCAGGTTTGTGGAAATAAACGAATATATAGTATATCGTGTAGGTGGCAATATATTTGGTGATTGTGTGGCAATGAGTAGAAATAATATGACTTTTGCGAGAGCCTGGTTGTTAGTGCTATTATCGATGCCTTGAAAGAGATGCAGATCTCAATATGCAGGCAGGATATTGCCTGCATATAACATATTTTTCAAAACGGAAATGGAAGACAATGCAGAGACAATAAAAAAAAGGCTCTGGCCGAGGTCACATAGTTTCTTAACACTACCAGACCATCAGTAGTGATATCCTGTCCAATAACATCTAAATAATCGACATATAGAAGAAATTGGAGATGAGCCTCACACTATTTTTGATGAATAATACTAAACATTATTTAGGATACGTTTATTCAAATATATAAATATCTAAATGATTACAGTTTGCAATTGTTTTGGATTAAGTTAAAACTCACATGCAAGAATAATTTTTCCGGAGTGTTCATTACTGCAAAAAGTGTATTTCCACACTGAGGAACGTTTAATGGAGCAGCAGTGAGAAACGTTAGTTAGTCGTCCTTCTTCTTACTTTCCGTAACCTCCACCACCTCCTCCAGAACGTCCTCCGCCTCCGTATCCTCCTCCACCGCCTCCCCCTCCACCACCACCTCTTGATCCACCATAGCCTCCACCACTACCTCCCCCTCCGAATCCTCCACCACTGCCTCCAAAGCTTCTCCCTCCGCCACCTCCTGATCCTCCATAGCCTCTACCACCACCACCACCTGAGCCTCCACCTCCACCTCTTCCGGAACCCCCATAGCCTCCACCACCTCCTCGGGAGCCTCCACCACCACCACCACCCCTGTAGCCTCCTCCACCTCCTCCTGAGCCCCCACCACCTCCTCTGTAGCCTCCTCCACCTCCACCTGAACCTCCACCACCTCCTCCGTAGCCTCCACCTCCTCTGGAGCCTCCACCACCTCCCCCGTAGCCTCCACCTCCACCTCCACCAGAGCCTCCGGGGTCGGCGTGGCAGGAGACGACCAGGAGCGTCACCACAGCGACGATACAAGCAAACCTCTGGAATGGAATTGTGAACATTTACAAAAAGATCGGTGTTGGGACTTGGGGTTACATACAGGTTTCGTTTCTTATTTACTGCTTAGAATGTTTACAAGTTACAAAAAAAATTGTATTCGGTTTTAGTTTCACATTCCAATCAGTACATCGTAAATCACCGAAAACTAAATTTTCCTTTTCGAACTAAAACTAATGAAACCCTCACTTATGCAAAGAACCTCTGATTTTAAAGTTCACTGATTACCTATATTTTTAATACCCTAAAATTTGTAATACGTATATCACGTATTGATTTAATATTTAATAATTGGCTAAAACATCCACAACAATAATTGTTTCTTATTTTATAATAATGAATCATAAGGGTTGAAGCCAAGTGTTTTCAATGTATTTTGTATCTAGTCATATAGACCGCATTTTACATCCATAGAAACAAGCCATTCCAGTTAAAATTACTTTAAGAAAGATCAGTTGGAAATTTGACTTTAAGGACGTTTTTTATCTTCACTTGAAACATGGTTTGAGAACTTACCATGTTGGAGGTGTTGGAGCGAGCAGGACGATGTGTGGCGGTAACAGCAGTGACAGCATATATATGGCCTGGAGTCACACGCGACCTTGGTGCTTCAAGTCTTATCATGCTGCCAACTTTCACACGAAGCAATACACCGTAAATAATGGAATTCATGTTTCTTCCCAGTGAGGATGACTCCCCAAATTATTGTTGGTTGTTGTAATCCACAACAATGACCGCTAAACCGGCATTGTGGATTACAGCGATGATCGCTAAACCGGCGGTGTCGATTATTGAGCTGGCCGCTAATCCAGCAATGCATATTGACGCAATGTTCACTTAACCGGCCAGTATTTATCACAGCGATAACTGATAAACAGGATATGTATTTCGTAGTAGTTTTCCAATGTCTTGAATTGACACAAATGTGAACACTTTAAACAGCAAGAAAATTCCGATGACAAAACTTATTATATGTTGCTTGACAGGAGACAGCCTGGTGGATTGTTAGAGCGGAATACGTCACTACGTCAGTGGAATGGCTCAACTGTGGCCTCTCAACATAATGGTCCGTTTTCACGCTGATTCATGTCTACTAATCCAGGTACTCACCCACGTACTCACCTGTCTTTTCACCCACGTACTCACCTGTCTTTTCACCCACGTAATCACCTGTTTACTCACCCGCGTACACACACCTGTCTACTCACGCATGTACTCACCTGTCTTCTCACCCACGTACACACCTGTCTACTCACCTGTCTGGTCACCCATATACACACACACACCTGTCACTCTACACACTCTCTACCATTACACGAGTTAAACACCACTATGTTGTAAAAATAAACTCTAGACCTGTTCTATAATGACTTTTTATGAAGACCTGTTTTATATAAACCTATTTCATAATGAGGTTTTATATTGACCCGTTGTATAATGACGTTTTATGTAGACCTGTTTTATAATGACGTTTTATGTAAAACCTCTTTTATAATGACGTTTCATATAGAGCTGTTTTACAATGACGTTTCATATGGACCTGTTTTATTATGACGTTTTATATAGTCCTGTTTTATAACGACGTTTCATAGAGACCTGTTTTATAATAACGTTTCATATATACCTTTTTTATAATGATGTTTAATATTGAACTGTTATTATGACTGATTTCTTTTTTGTAAAGAAGCTTATGAATGTCTAATTTGTGATGGAAAAGTGCCAATTGTCTTCTGTCATATTTACAAAGAATGATAAACCGTATGAGAAGATGATAAATCATTGCTAGGCAATAATAATTAGTCACTAATAGCATCAACACACACACACACTTTCTCTACTACTGAACACTCTGACCCCTAGTTAACTGTGTGCTTGAGCATCAGAGTTTGCGTTGTTTCATGCATTAGCAATTGTCATCTTTAGTGCATGAGTACTAGAAATTGTCATCTTCATTGCATGAGCATTTAGGATCGTCATTTTCATTGCATGAGCTTTTAGGATCGCTATCTTCAGGGCTTAAATTGTAGAGAGCGTATTCATCGTCGCAAGAGCACTAGGAGTTCGTCAACTTCGAAATGCTCTGTTTATAAAGTTTGTGTCCAGTTAATAGCGTGGTCTGACAGTCTATTCTGGAGACCTGTTATTGAGCTGAAACACAGCAGAAGCACTTCCCGGAACATCACTAGGCGCAATGCTCCTTCAGAATAATTAAGATGGTTCCTTGGAATAGTTCGGATCGGCCAGTTCGGAGACTGTTTCCTTGGAATAGTTTGGAGACTAGTCTAATGTCTCCCGACGCTGATGCATGTTGTCAATGATGTTTTCCACAGTGTATTATTTTAGTTATATTTCCACTGTATTTATATTATAAATTTTCTCATCTCTTCGTAATTTCCTTTGTTATGCCAGCGTTTAGTTTGCTGGTTCCCTCCTTGAGAAGATTATTCCTGTATCCAACCAGTACAGTTGGCTTCGTTCTCGATTCACAATCGGGGATTCCGGGTTAATGTTCCGGGGTGGGAGAGAAAACGTTGGGTAAGCTACTATTCGCCTAATGCCTTTGTTAACCTTGCATTAAATAGATATCCAGGATTTAAGTAAAAGTGGTGGGGGTTGCATTCAGCAGAGGATCAGTAGTTCGACCTTGGGGGAATCTCAATACAAGCCTAAATTATTTATGTATACAGGTTTTTTGGCAATGACAAAAAATAACTATTATTGAATAATTATACCTAAATTCCAAGATACTGTGATCATTCAGTCCCATGGAGAATACTGGAGAAGGAAGGGATGGCATGTGATGGGGAAGAGATGGGGATGAAATGGGTGGCAGTGACGGCATGGGATTGGGTGATCTCAATGGTATATGTGGGAACCGACCTGTGAAATTTATTTTTTTATGATTTATATTATGTTAATTTATATGTTTCGATAGCAATTTGTATGATGTTTAACGGACTATATTTCTGCAATATTCTCAAAGCTCGATTCCTACACATTAGGGGGGGGGGTTATATTAAATTTATACATTCAGTCAATCAAACTACAGTTTTAAACTACATATATTAGTAATAAAATTATAAGGCCTTATCTTATTGTACCTCAGGCTTAATCCACCAGGTATAAACACGAATAATGACACCCAATAATCCTGGTGGGAGGCTAGCATCCATCACCCCTTCACTGGTATACCAAGCAACTGTACTGCTTCCTCTTCTATAGTTCCTGTCAAAGGGCGTTAGCTGTAAAGCCGGAATCCTAATATATGACAGCTATATCAGATGAAGCACTTTTTATATCATTAGATAAGGACTAAGGATTAATTACTTGTATTTAGACGCTGTTTCTCGTGCTAACCGGTTCGCCCTATATCTACCTAACATTAACTGGCCAGAAATAATTAGATAAAAGGAATCGGTATGACACTTCCCTTGTTTAGAAGTTGACTGCATGTTGATGAAGGAAGAAGCACTAATTTGATCTCCATAACACTTCGTCCAAAGGAGAATTATAGGAACTCAATTTGCTTCCCAACGACTCTGGTCGAACAACAATGGCTGACCTCTCTCACCCACTGACGCCTGGCTCTCCTTGTCCAGATGTCAATAAGCGATAAAAGGATCACATTTACTCTATTTTGATACTGATAATTAAGTTAATGCGTATGAGATGTTTTAATAATGTTATAAGTCCAAAGAATACTGTATTTAATAAAAATTCCCAACAGAATAGCTGGTGAATTTATAGCGCCATGTTGCAATGATATCTCGTTTTCTATTGACGGAAAATTCCACTGCACCACGTCTTATATGGGAGAATTTATGTATACAACAGCAGCAATATTATCTGTCTATTATATTTAACATTAGTAAATGGTGTCAGGGTTTTCCGACAGAATAGGAGATGGAGTGGTGTTTGTATGAGAAAAGTTGTTGGATTGGTGGTCTAGGTTTTTGTTGCAGTTCTCTTAGGGGAGGTTGCCCTGCTGTGGAGGGTTTCCCACTCTCTCTCTGGAGTAATTGATTTGAGGACTGTGGATCTCCCATTTTCCTACATCTCGCCTTTTTCTCCTCCTTTCTTCTGCTTCCTTAGCTCTCCCTTCCTTCGCTATGTCCTTTTGTGGACTCGTTCATAAATATTCTCTTTATCAATAGAGTTCTTTCCCAGAAGTTATTGCATAGTCTGAAAGCCTTCTCTGCATTTCCTTCATCCCCCCTTCCTCATCTGAATCCCTGTCAAGATACTGGTCGTGTTTGTGAGGCTGTGAGTGTGTGAGTAGGTGAGAAGATGTGTTAGTGAGTGAGTTGGTGTGCGTGTGGGTAAGTATTTGCTATTTGTGCCTGCAGAATAGAGCTGTTAGGTCTTGGATCCCACTTCTTTAGCTGTCGGGGGTCTAATGTCTCAAGACCTAAATTATTATATCATATCTACTTTAGATTTCTCTCTATAACACACACATTCCCAGGATCCAACCTGTAGCAGTTGTATAACAACAAGATACCTAGTTACTATCAGGTGAACAGCGGCATAATGTGAAAGAAACTATTACTTAGGAACAATATGAATGAACACAAGTATGTGGAAATAAACGATTATATAATGGGTTCGTGTAGGTGGCAATATCTTTGGTGAATGTGTGGCTCTGAGTAGAAATAATATGACTTTTGCGAGAGCCTGGTTGTTAGTGCTATTATCGATGCCTTGAAAGAGATACAATCTCAATATGCAGGCAGGATGACAACATATATTCCAAGACGGTAAACTATGTAGAGACAATAAAAAAAAGGCTCAGGTTCAGTTCACGTCGTTTCTAAATACAACCAGACCATCAATAGAGACATCCTGACCAATAACACCTAAACAATCGACAGATACAAGTAATTAGAGATGAGCCTCACACTATTTTTGATGAATAATACTAAACATTATTTAGGATACGTTTATTCAAATATATAAATATCTAAATGATTACAGTTTGCAATTGTTTTGGTTTAAGTTAAAACTCACATGCAAGAATAATTTTTCCGGAGTGTTCATTACTGCAAAAAGTGTATTTCCACACTGAGGAACGTTTACTGGAGCAGCAGTGAGAAACGTTAGTTAGTCGTCCTTCTTCTTACTTTCCGTAACCTCCACCACCTCCTCCAGAACGTCCTCCGCCTCCGTATCCTCCTCCACCGCCTCCACCTCCACCACCTCTTGATCCACCATAGCCTCCACCACTACCTCCCCCTCCGAATCCTCCACCACCGCCTCCAAAGCTTCTCCCTCCGCCACCTCCTGATCCTCCATAACCTCTACCACCACCACCACCTGAGCCTCCACCTCTTCCGGAACCCCCATAGCCTCCACCACCTCCTCGGGAGCCTCCACCACCACCCCTGTAGCCTCCTCCACCACCTCCTCCACCTCCTCTTGAGCCTCCACCACCTCCTCCATAGCCTCCACCACCTCTTGAGCCTCCACCACCTCTTGAGCCTCCACCACCTCCCCCGTAGCCTCCACCTCCACTTCCACCAGAGCCTCCGGGGTCGGCGTGGCAGGAGACGACCAGGAGCGTCACCACAGCGACGATACAAGCAAACCTCTGGAATGGAATTGTGAACATTTACGAAAAGATCGGTGTTGCGACATGGGGTTACATACAGATTCCGTTTCTTATTTACTGCTTAGAATGTTTACAAAAGTTAAAAGAAAGTAAAAAAAAAAAAAAAAAATGTATTCGGTTTTAATTCCACTTTCCAATCAATACTTCGTAAATCACCGAAAACTAAATATTGTTTTTGGAACTAAAACTTATGAAACCCTAACTTATGCATAGAACCCTTGATTTTAAAGTTCACTTATTACCTCTATTTTTATTACCCGAAAATTTGTATATACGTAAATCACGTATTGATTTAATATTTAATAAGTGGCTAAAACATCCCAACAATAATTGTTTCTTATTTTATAATAATGAATCATAAAGGTTGAAGCCAAATGCTTTCAATTTATTTTATATCTAGTCATATAGACCGCATTTTACATCCATAGAAACAAGCCATTCCAGTTAAAATAATTTAAGAAAGATCAGTTGGAAATTAAACCTTAAGGACGTATTTTTTCTTCGTGTGTAAACATGCTGTGAGAGCTTACCATGTTGGAGGTGTTGGAGTGAGCAGGACGATGTGTGGCGGTAACAGCAGTGACAGCATATATATGGTCTGGAGTCACACGCGACCTTGGTGCTTCAAGTCTTATCATGCTGCCAACTTTCACACGAAGCAAGACACCGTAAATAATGGAATTCATGTTTCTTCCCAGTGAGGATGACGCCCCAAATGATTGTTGATTGTTGTAATCCACAACAGTGACCGCTAAACCGGCACTTTGGATTAATGCAATGATCGCTAAACCGGCAGTGTAGAGTATCGGACTAACCGATAAATCAGCAATGCATATTGACGCAATTTACACTTAACCGGCCAGTATTTATCACAGCGATAACTGATAAACAGGATATGTATTTTGCAGTTGTTTTCTAATGTTTTGAATTGACACAAATGTGAACACTTTAAACAACAAGAAAATTCCGATGACAAAACTTATAATACGTTGTTTGACAGGAAACAGCCTGGTGGATTGTTAGAGCGGAATACGTCACTACGTCAGTGGAATGGCTCAACTGTGGCCTCTCAACTTAATGGTTCGTTTTCACGCTGGTTCATGTCTACTCACCCAAGTACTCACCTGTCTACTCACCAACTTATACATGTCTACTCACCCACTTACACATGTCTACTCACTCACTTACACATGTCTATTCACCCACTTACACCTGTCTACTTTCCCACATACACCTGTCTACTCACTCACTTACACATGTCTATTCACCCACTTACACCTGTCTACTCACCCATTTACACCTGTCTACTCACCCATTTACACCTGTCTACTCACCCACTTACACCTGTCTATTCACTCACTTACACATGTCTACTCACCCACTTACACGTATCTACTCACCCACTTACACATGTCTACTCACCCACTTACACCTGTCTATTCACCCACTTACACCTGTCTACTCACCCATTTATACCTGTCTACTCAGCCACTTACACCTGTCTACTCACCCACTTACACGTGTCTACTCACCCACTTACACCTGTCTATTCACTCACTTACACCTGTCTACTCACCCATTTACACACACTCTCTACCATTACATAAGTTAAACCTTAAATCACTATGTTGCTAAAAAAATAAACTCTAGACCTGTTCTATAATGACTTTTTATGAAGACCTGTTTTATATACACCTATTTCATAATGAGGTTTTATATTGACCCGTTGTATGATGACGTATTATGTAGACCTGTTTTATAATGACTTATGTAGACCTGTTCAGTAATAACATTTTATGAAGACCTGTTTTATATAGACCTGTTTTATAATGACGTTTTGTGTTGACCTGTTTTATAATGACGTTTTGTGTAAACCTTTTAAAATGATGTTTCATAGAGAGCTGTTTTACAATGACGTTTCATATGGACCTGTTTTATAATGACGTTTTATATAGTCCTGTTTTATAATGACGTTTTGTGTAGACCTGTTTTATAATGACGTTTTGTGTAAACCTTTTAAAATGATGTTTCATAGAGAGCTGTTTTACAATGACGTTTCATATGGACCTGTTTTATAATGACGTTTTATATAGTCCTGTTTTATAATGACGTTTTGTGTTGACCTGTTTTATAATGACGTTTTGTGTAAACCTTTTAAAATGATGTTTCATAGAGACCTATTTTATAATGACGTTTCATGTAGACCTGTTTTACAATGACGTTTTATATTGAACTGTTATTATGATACTGATTTATTTTTTGTAACGAATCTGATGAATGTCTAATTTGTGATGAAAAAGTGCTAATTGTCTTCTGTTATATTTACAACTTAGAATGATACACCGTATGAGAAGATGATAAAACGTTGCTAGGCAATAATAATTAGTCACTAACAGCATCAACACACACACATACTTTCTCTACTACTGAACACTCTGACCCCTAGTTAATTGTGTGCTTGAGCATTAGAGATTGTCGAGTTTCATGCATGAGCAATAGCGATTGTCACCTTCAGTGCATGGGTATTAGAAATTGTCATCTTCATTGCATGAGCATTTAGGATCGTCATCTTTATTGCATGAGCATTAACGATTGTCACCTTCATTGCAAGAGCATTAGGATTGTAATCTTCATTGCATGAGCTTTTAAGGATCGCCTTCTCCATCAGGGCTTAAATTGTAGAGAGCGTATTCATCGTCGCAAGAGCTTTAGGAGTTCGTCAACTTCGAAATGTTCAGTGTATAAATTTTGTGTCCAGTTAATAGCGTGGTCGGACAGTCTATTCTGGAGACCTGTTATTGAGCTGAAACACAACAGAAGCACTTCCCGGACCATCACTAGGCGGAATGCTCCTTCAGAATAATTAAGATGGTTCCTTGGAATAGTTCGGATCGGCCATCAGGATAATTTTGGAGGTCCGTCAAAATATATTTTTTTTTCTACGACAGGCGTGGCCACACATTTACAATGCTAACCAGCATATATACATTTTCTTCTGTCCTCCATGGACAGGGTTAGAGATCTGTTTAACGTATAGTTCAGTGTTTTATTGAACAGTCAGCCACACAAGGTGATTGCAGTGCTTATAAAATGCTACATACAGAAATACACAGATTTATGTTTGCCCTACATAAACTTGTTCGATGTGTCTTTTTACATAATGTCATTAATATGCGTTTACAAAGATGAAATGTAATTTTGATCAGCTTCCACAAATCATGTATAGAAATACATACAAACATGCATGCATGCATGCATACATACATGCATACATACATACATACATACATACATACATACATACATACATACATACATACATACATACATACATACATACATACATACATACATACATACATACATAAAAAAGTATTTCTCCAAAGGGACATGACGAGGGAGGAGACAGTCATGGCTGCAGAAGCAAGAAAGAAGCGCCGGGCGAGAGGAGAAAACCAGGAAAACACAGCTCCCAACACAACATCCCCAGGGGTAAGGGGGGAACCCACAATCAGCAACCCAGTAACACCAGAGGGGAGGGCAACTCCACCACCCTCCTCTGCATAGAAACCTCCCCTATCCCTAACCCTCCCTGCCCCCACTCAAATGTTCAGCCACCTCTCCCTCCCCCCTCACCCCACTCCCACCCTGCTTCCCCTCCCCTACTCCAACCATATCCCACTTCCCCCCTCACCCTCCCCCTTCATTCCATACCCTCCCTGTTCCCCCTTCACTTGACCCCCCACCCCTCACTCCAGTATCCTCTGAAACCCCATTACCCACCCCACAAATCCTCATGCCCATGGAACAGCTTCCCCCATCAGCAGAATGCTCACCAAGAAGGGAACATGAGAAGGGACAGAAGAAAGTGAGTTTCAAGGCAATGTACACTAACATAGATGGGATTACAAATAAAACAAATGAACTTATAAAATGGGTACTTGAAGAAAACCCAGACATAATAGCACTCACAGAAACAAAGCTAACGAAAACCATAACAAATGCAGTGTTTCCACAGGACTACTGTGTTGTGAGGAAAGAGAGAGAAGGAAGAGGAGGTGGTGATGTAGCTCTACTGGTAAGAAAAGGCTGGGATTTTGAGGAAATGGTTATTCAGGGCTGTGAAGGTTTCAGTGACTATATAACAGGTACAATAGCAACTGGAGGACAAAAAATTGTAGTCGCAGTCATATATAATCCACCACCAAAGGACAGAAGACCCAGACAGGAATATGATAGAAACAACATGGCCACCATTAACATAAAAGTGAGAACAGCGTCTCTCGCTAGTAGGAATAGATCTGGACTACTAATCATGAGAGATTTCAACCAGGGGAAGATTGATTGGGAGAACAGAGACCCGAATGATGGACCAGATACATGGAGAGCTAAGCTGCTGGATGCGGCAACAAGAAACTTTCTAAGCCAGCATAGCAAGGGACCGACAAGAATGAGAGGGGAGGATGAACCAGCTATGCTTGATCGGATATTTGCCCTTAATGTGTGGGATATAAGGGAAGTTAAGGTGGAAGCACCCTTGGGAATGAGTGATCACAGTGTATTGATCTTTGAGTACTTGGTAGAGCTAGGGCTTATCTCCACCAAAAAAGAACTAGAAAACAAAAGGCTGACATACCGAAAGGGGAATTATAAGGGGATGAGAAGTTTCCTAAGGGAAATACCTTGGGACACAGACCTCAGAGCTAAGTCGGTACAAGACATGATGGACTGTCACCCAAAAGAGTCAGGAGGCAGTAAACAGGTTTATCCCGGCCCAAAGAAAAAAATCCGAGAAGCAAAAGAAGAATCCATGGTTTAACAGGGCATGTATGGAAGGAAACGTACTAAACAAAAGGGCGTGGAGGAACTTCCGAAATAACAGAACACCAGAAAGCAGAGAGAGATACCAGAGAACCAGGAATGAATATGTCAGGGTGAGAAGACAAGCAGAGAAAAGTTATGAAAATGATATAGCAAGCAAAGCCAAGACCGATCCAAAGCTACTCCACAGTCTACACAATTACAACACAAAAGATGGAATAAGAATAATGGGTGAGACTTAAACAGCTAGAACTCAGTTCCCCGTAGTCACTGAGTGGAAGTCACTGATGGTTAACTATCACCTGACTCTCCACCATCGCATGATGCTACACACTAAGTTACAAACCAGTCACTGACCTAAGTTACAAACCAGTCACTGTCACTGACTTTTCCAGCACCTGTTAGGTGCTGGAAAAGTAATCAGGTTATAGAATAATTTGTCATGATTCTGTGACATTATTCAACGTGATTATAAACATTGTAACAAAAATAAAGAATGGAATTAAAAGGGAAAGTCGAGCCGGGCAAACATGATAGAGTTCTATGACCAGGTTACTAAATAAGACAGAAAAATGTTGACAGAATAGACGGCATTTTCCAAGATTGCTAAAAAGCCTTTGATACTGTTCCTCGTGAATGACTGGTGTACATGATGGAGAAGCAAACGGGGATAACTGGACATTGAACTATGTAAAGGACTACCTAAAGGACAGAAAACAAAGTCACAATCAGAGAGAAGATTTTTAGTTGGACGAATGTAGCAGGTGGTGTTTCCTAAGACTCGGTCCTGAGCCCAATATTATTCCTAATTAATGTTAACGACCTCCCCGAAGGAGTGAGCTCATACATATCAGTGTTTGCTGACGATGCACAGATAACGAAAAATGTAAAATCCGAAGAAGACTGTAGAAAGTTACAGGAAGAACTTGACAAATTCCATGAGTGGGTAATGAAGATGGGAAAGTGAGAAAGGAGAGCAGAAGGATTACACATCACACAGAGAAGGCAACTACAGGAGTCGGAGAAGGACAAAGGTTCGGGAGTGGATATAAGTCAAATACTATCACCAGAGCCTCAGTAACTCCGGCGACATACGGGATTCTGTAAACATTAGAACGTCATTTAGAAACTTAAATATCACTGCTCTTGCAAGAGTCATATACATTGTCGTTGTTAGACAAATATTGTAATATACTGCACCGGCCTAGAACCCTCACCTTGTGAAATATTAAACCCTGGGGATAGAATAACAGAGGGGCAATGATCATAACATATAAGATACTGAGGGGACTTGATAACGTGGTCAAGGACAACCTCTTTCGAACGAGAGAAAGTAGGACGAGAAGACATAAGTGGAAGCCGGAACACAAATGAAACGAATAAATGACTGGAATTACTCGTTCCTTGTTTGGGTGGTCAACCAGTAGAAGACACTGAAAGATGTAAAAGCCACCTCTATACACACGTTTAAGGGCCAGATTAAAAAAAATGAATGTCACAATAGTTAAATTATAAAGCAACAATTTCAACCATACCAAAAGGCGGGGCATAAATAGATTGACCTTCCATCCTCGTTAAATTCAGTTAAATCTATCATCAACTGGATTCCCCATCTTCTCCTCATCCTCCTCCACATCCTGATCCTCCACTCCTTCCTGATCCTCCTCCACTTTCTGGCCCTCTATCACTAATCTGATCCACCACTAAAACACTCTCTCGACTCTGGTAAAGTGACACGGGCGCTAGCCCATATACTCTCTCGTGCAGAGAAATACCGCCATTACAGAAAGAACATAGCCATGACACACGAGGCATGCAATGGCTTCGACTCCTTCAGTGACTCAAGGGCTCATGACTCACTTCCATTGTGCCTAAATAGTACAATAATATATGTAAACCAAAAAACTATAAAATGGTGATGCATGAACTTGTAACTGTGAGAAGCTTTGAGTCATGCACAGAGGTGAGGGTGTTTTGTGAGTAAACTGGAATAGCGGTGACTACATCTACTTCAGTGGGGTAGCGGTGGCCACTTCTACTTCAGTGGTAGAGCGGTGACATCTACTTCAATGGTATTGCGGTGACAATATCTACTTCATTAGTATAGTGATGACATCATCAACTTCAGTGGTTTATTGGGGACAATATCTACTTCTTTGGTATAGTAGTGACAATATCTACTTCAACAGTATAGTAGTTAAAACATTTACTTTCACAGGATAAAAACCCACACTTATGTATTTCTTAACATCAATATTTAGGAAATAGTTCCAGGACAAAACAGGATTTTCCTGGACAATCGGTCCAGGAAATAGTTAATGAGCTTGTCCTAAGTTTCAGTAATCTGTTTTAACAACCAAAATTTAATACAAATGGAGAAACAAAAGATATCATGCCGAGACAAAATTAAAGATAACGTGTTAAATCACGTTATGCATCAACGAGAACAGCAGTGACAAGTGGTATATTAAGATATATGAGCAAGATATGAGGTATTATAGATCCAAACCTTCTCATCAGTTGTGGGGATGGTTATAGAGGTCTTGGAAAGGTTATGAGATGGCAGTTTATATCCAGGCTTCGGGAATCATTCAATGTTCTGACGTAACTATCGCTTTGTTCTTCACTACTTCTCGTATCTGTGAGGAGTGGTGTCCTCCACCAGACCACACACTGGTGTAATGTGGTCTGACGGGATTCTTAGCTGGTATTTGTTCAGGGTGTGGCTTGGCCCAGAGTGATAGATAGGCTCATTGTGTGGCTTTGAGTAGAGTGATAGACGGTTTCAGGATGTGGCTTGGCCCAGAGCGACGGATAGGTTCATAGTGTGTCTTTGGGTACAGTGATAGACGGGTTCAGGGTGTGGCTTGGCACAGAAGTATGGATAGGCTCATAGTGAGGCTTTGGGTTCAGTGCTGGACGGGTTAAGGATGTGGTTTGGCCCAGAGTGATGGATAGACTCATGGTGTGGCTTTGGGTACAGTGCTGGGGGCGGGTTCAGGGTGTGGCTTGGAACACACACACATATATTTAGCTATTTCACAAAATAAATATTCAGTGAGAATTATTCAGGCTTTTCCATGAATCTCTTCCTGATATATGCCCAGGCTGTGAATTATTCTATATTTTCAGATAATATTTAGTATAAGTTAGTTATCTATTAAATTTTATGTATCCTATAGATTTTATGTTTTAAATTTAGTCATTTGGTATTTCTCTTGTTTTGTTTAGTGTCGGTAATATACAAAATTACTTCACTCAGCTGCATATCATAATGGGGCTTTCCATTTTGTATTTAAAAAACAATATATCTATTTTAATTATATTTTAATTATAGCTGATGGATTGCATAAATGGAGTTAGTCCGAGTGGGATGCCAGTGCAAGTGTTGCCCCTGGGCTCAGTCCTGGAAATTCTGTTGCTTCTCATATGTACAGTAAATACAAGATAAACACAGGATTGAATTGCAAGATTTCCAGATTTGTCGATGATACAAAAATATGGCGCATTATAAGTTCAGAAGCCAAAAATCCGTTTTAATACCACTTGAGTTCGTTCTAGATCGACTGGGATGTAAGAAAGAACTTTTGCAGTGTCAGAGTAGTTAACGGATGGAATGCATTAGGCAGTGATGTGGTGGAGGCTGACTTAATACACAGTTACAATTGTAAATATGATAGAGCCAAGTAGGCTCAGGAATATGTTCACCAGTTGATTGACAGTTGAGAGGCGGGACCAAAGAGCCAGAGCTCAACCCCCGCAACCACAACTAGGTGAGTACGGGTATTCGGGGAAGCTTGTAAAGCATAAATTATACAAAATCAGCCACCAAGGCTGATTTTGAGCAGCCCGTCCTCCTAAGGTTCCCAACGTCAAGAAACTGTCGTACTAAAGTACCCTTATCCTAACCTACCAGAGGACCCAAAACAGAAAACGGGTCAGTATGTCAATTTCGTGAGCCCCGGCCATTTTCTAGTACGACGATATTTGGCCTTAGGGAGATCTACGTCAAAATGCGACGTTTTATTAGGAGGACGGATTGCTCGGAGAAGCTTGTAACGCGTTAACGACACACCAGGTCGTTCACCCAGGCGCTACACACGTTCTTGTCGGGCTGTTGCTCTCATAATTACACACGACACCCTCGACAAGACACCTCCCACACGACACCTCCCACACGACACCTCCCACACGACACCCCGCACACGACACCTCCCACACGACACCTCCCACACGACACCTTCCACACGACACCTCGCACACGACACCTTGCACACGACACCTTCCACACGACACCTCCCACTCGACACCTCGCACACGACACCTCCCACACGACACCTCGCACACGACACCTCCCACACGACACCTCGCACACGACACCTCCCACACGACACCTCGCACACGACACCTCCCACACGACACCTCGCACACGACACCTCCCACACGACACCTCCCACACGACACCTCGCACACGACACCCCGCACACGACACCCCGCACACGACACCTCGCACACGACACCCCGCACACGACACCTCGCACACGACACCTCCCACACGACACCTCGCACACGACACCTCGCACACGACACCTCCCACACGACACCTCCCACACGACACCCCGCACACGACACCCCGCACACGACACCTCCCACACGACACCTCGCACACGACACCTCGCACACGACACCTCGCACACGACACCCCGCACACGACACCCCGCACACGACACCTCGCACACGACACCCCGCTCACGACACCTCGCACACGACACCTCCCACACGACACCTCGCACACGACACCTCGCACACGACACCTCCCACACGACACCTCGCACACGACACCTCCCACACGACACCTCCCACACGACACCCCGCACACGACACCCCGCACACGACACCTCCCACACGACACCTCGCACACGACACCTCGCACACGACACCTCCCACACGACACCTCGCACACGACACCTCGCACACGACACCCCGCACACGACACCTCGCACACGACACCTCCCACACGACACCTCGCACACGACACCTCGCACACGACACCTCCCACACGACACCTCGCACACGACACCTCCCACACGACGCCTCCCACACGACACCCCGCACACGACACCCCGCACACGACACCTCCCACACGACACCTCGCACACGACACCTCGCACACGACACCTCCCACACGACACCTCGCACACGACACCTCGCACACGACACCCCGCACACGACACCTCGCACACGACACCCCGCACACGACACCCCGCACACGACACCTCGCACACGTCACCTCCCACACGACACCTCGCACACGACACCTCCCACACGACACCTCGCACACGACACCTCCCACACGACACCTCCCACACGACACCTCCCACACGACACCTCGCACACGACACCTCGCACACGACACCTCCCACACGACACCCCCCACACGACACCTCGCACACGACACCTCCCACACGACACCTCCCACACGACATTTCGCACACGACACCTCGCACACGACACCTCGCACACGACACCTCGCACACGACACCCCGCACACGACACCTCGCACACGACACCCCGCACACGACACCCCGCACACGACACCTCGCACACGACACCTCCCACACGACACCTCGCACACGACACCTCCCACACGACACCTCGCACACGACACCTCCCACACGACACCTCCCACACGACACCTCCCACACGACACCTCGCACACGACACCTCGCACACGACACCTCCCACACGACACCCCCCACACGACACCTCGCACACGACACCTCCCACACGACACCTCCCACACGACACCTCGCACACGACACCTAGCACACGACACCTCCCACACGACACCTCCCACACGACACCTCGCACACGACACCTCCCACACGACACCTCCCACACGACACCTCCCACACGACACCTCGCACACGACACCTAGCACACGACACCTTCCACACGACACCTCCCACTCGACACCTCGCACACGACACCTCCCACACGACACCCCGCACACGACACCTCCCACACGACACCTCGCACACGACACCCCGCACACGACACCTCCCACACGACACCTCGCACACGACACCTCCCACACGACACCCCCCACACGACACCTCCCACACGTCACCCCCCACACGACACCTCCCACACGACACCCCCCACACGACACCTCCCACACGACACCTCGCACACGACACCCCGCACACGACACCTCCCACACGACACCTCGCACACGACACCTCCCACACGACACCCCCCACACGACACCTCCCACACGTCACCCCCCACACGACACCTCCCACACGACACCCCCCACACGACACCTCGCACACGACACCCCGCACACGACACCTCGCACACGACACCTCGCACACGACACCCCGCACACGACACCCCGCACACGACACCTCGCACACGACACCTCGCACACGACACCTCGCACACGACACCTCCCACACGACACCTCCCACACGACACCTCGCACACGACACCTCCCACACGACACCTCCCACACGACACCTCCCACACGACACCTCGCACACGACAGCTCCAGCTGCTACACCGGGAGACACGGCGGGTGACTGACATGACCCGAGGAACAGGTGTGAACAGGTGGGAAGGTATTGTACGGAAGAATATATGAGACGCAATAAAAACAAAAGTGTTCAAATGTGACTTGCAAGACAAGAAGGAGCACATGTGGCACTCTGACCATTACGGTACAGATGTGGTAAAAATATATAGATAAAAACCTTTTTGTCATGGGAATGGGAAATTACAGAAGAAAGATGCAATACAAGGATGAACAAATGCGATAAGACAATGTATATATACATGAAAGATATGAAGAATACGAATGTGAGTTCAATGTTACGAATGAATGAATATATATAGTGACAGTGTCAATGTGCAACCCGTTCTCATACTTTCTTACTGTCAATATTGACTTATTAAATAAGTGCATGTGACATACTAATTTATTGTGAATATTTTAGTTTACCTTGAAAAGCTTCATAGAAAACACCTACCTTACCTAACCTTCTTAGTATCTTAAGATAAGCATCTAATTGCTTCGTAATTACAATTATTACTTAACCTATACCTATAATAGGTAAGAAAGAACTTTTCCTATACCTATAATAGGTTAAGTAATAATTGTAATTGCGAAGCAATAAGATGCTTATCTTAACATACTAAGAGGGTTAGGTAAGGTCGATGTTTTCTATGAAGCTTTTCAAGGTAAACTAAAATAGTCACAATAAATTAGTATGTCACATATGCACGTATTTAATAAGTCAATATTGACTATACGAAAGTGCGAGAACGTGACAGTGTCAGACTACGGAGTTAACAGGAATTGAAACAGGAATTTCCTTAAGTACTTTCGTATATTAATACATTTTCAGAAGGAATGAAGATGTATTAATATACGAAAGTACTTAAGGGAATTCCTCTTTCAATTCTTCCTCCGCCACAGAAAGCATCTAAATCAGTGTAGCAATCTAAATGAGTGTAACATACACATATCTATGTGTAGAACATTATCTAGGCAGTACAAGTGTCTAATATGTTTACTCGTTCATAACGCCTAGCGACAACAGAGTGTTAACATTCGCCACACTCCGACAGTGTACCTAGCCAGAGGTTACACCACTGCACTGTTGTAGATCAATTAACGAATTAGAGTCAATTAATCTAAGAAATGAATAAGATTCAATTAAACAATATTAATCAGTTAAAGAATAAGAGACTATTAACCTATAGTTATATTAATCAATAAATCATAACTCAATAATTAATTAAATCTCTTGCATAGATGTCATTCATGTAATAATATGTACATTAATATAACTATTTCATCTTCCCCAATATCAAGCTAATAATGCTAATGATACAACTTGTAACTATCACTGTTGCAGTTACTTAATGTTTATCCCATTGTTATTTCTCAATAACTTTCAAGAGAGCTAGGCTAGAGATGTTCACCAAAATCAAATGGATTTTGTGAACCAGACCATTTGCAGTGATTATTGTTATTATGTGTTGTTGAATATGACCGAAACGATAAGATTAATAATTCTAACAAGAATATTCTCAATATTTCATACGTTTTTTTCATTGTCGAGGGTAATTGAAAAATTAACTCTCCAAAATTAATTTTTTTACATTTTTATTTTTGGTGTGACACCTAAATGCATTTCATAAGGGCTTCTTACATTCTCAAAGACTTGTTCACACCTAACATACATCATACTTATATTCGTTTTGGGTGAGATGATATGACGCAAATGTTTTGGGTAAGGTGGGTATTAACTGAGTATGAAAACATAAAAATGAGAGTAACTGCAGAAGGCCTATTGGCCCATACTTTCTCTTGCCTGTTGATGTGTAGTGCCTCGCTGATATCGAATCTCCTGCTATCGTTGTAACTATTGATGATTTATGTGTTGTTTGTTAAGACTTCTCTGGTGATGGTCTGGTTGTAGGAAGAGATTATATGTTCCTTGATGGAGCCCTGTTGTTTATGCGTTGTTAATCGCCTAGAAAGAGACGTTGTTGTTTTGCCTATATACTGAGTTCTTTGGGGCTAACAGTCCCCAAGTGGGTATATGAAGGCATAGACGACGTTGGTTTCCTTCAAGGCGTTCTGTTTGGTGTCTGGGGAGTTTTTCATGAGTAGGTTGCCCGTTTTTTGTAGTAAATTGTCAATTGTATTTTCTGATTTTTGTCTGTAGGGATAACGTTCCTATTAATAATAACTTTCAGGACATTTTGCTCCATTTTATGAGCCATCCAAAAGAAATTCCTGTAAAACAGTCTAATACGGGGTTAAAGGTGTTGTGTTAATTGACTCTTCAGAGGTTGCATGGCGTTTCACATTTCTTTTTATGACGTCTTCAACATAACCGTTAGAGAAGCTAATGTTGACTAGGACCTGCCTTACCCTACAGAGTTCTTCATCGACTTGCTTCCATCCTGAGCTGTGACTGAGAGCACGGTCGATGTAAGCGTTGACAACACTCCTCTTGTACCTGTCTGGGCAGTCACTATTGGCATTGAGGCACATTCCTATGTTTGTTTCCTTAGTGTAGACTGCAGTGTGGAAGCCTCTGTTCCTTTCTGTGACTGTTACATCTATGTTTTCTGGTATGTCAAGAGGATTACAAGACGGATCACAATACACTCTGTCCATTATCATCCCGATTATTTCATCCACAGGTACGTTGGTAAACAGCGACTCTACATCCAAAGAGGATCTTATCCCTACATAAGGAGTATCCCTACATAGGCACATAAGGAGTCAGCAAGCAGTTGAGTCGCTTAGCCAGTCTGCATGTGGGTGTGGGTATCTGGCTGATGATTGGCCGAAGTGGGTTTCCAGGCTTGCGGGTCTTGACATTCCCATACGCATAACCAGGGTTGTATTCCCCAATAACCTTTGGCAGGTGGAGTCCGGATTTCTTGGCGTTCACAGTTTCGATCAATCTGTTTACCCTCGTTTTCAGTTCGGCTGTAGTGTCCTTCGTTACCCTTTGAAATTTAGTTCGGTCAGAGAGTATGAGGTTCATTTTTGCCAGATATTTGTCTTTTTAAGAATAACGTATATTGGCGACTTAACACCTCTCCTGACGACTATCTCCTTGTTCTCACAAAGGCTCTTAGCTGCCGCTTTGAGCTCGGGGGACAGTATGGTGCTTTTGTAGTTACCTCGAATCTTTCCTTCTTCTGCAATAAGTTCCGCTTGCAAGGTGTCTTTAGTGGTAACTTTCTTTTGCATCTCGAGGTCAAATATGTCGTCCAATAGGATCTCCAACTCTACTTTCCGGGCCATCTCATTTGGTCTGGACATAACATGACAGTTTATACCCAGATTTAAGAGAGTGATTTGGTTCTCAGTGAGGTTGATCCCAGCAAGGTTAAGAAACCATCTCTGAGTCGTGGAATCGCCATAAGTCCTCAAAATAATCGTTTTTATTTTAAAAGAAACGCTTTTAGGCGTCAGACCAAAAAAAAAAAAAGTAAAAACTGAATTTTAGAGACTTAATTTTTCAATTATGCTCCACAGTGAAGAAAAACGTAAGAAATATTGAGAAGATTCGTGTTAGAATTATTAATCTTAACAGTTCGGTCATATTCAACAATATATATATATATATATATATATATATATATATATATATATATATATATATATATATATATATATATATATATATATATATATATATATATATATATATATATATATATATATATATATATAAGTGTGTGTGTGTAATAAAGTGTACAACATACATGCCAACAAGCTGGAATGGTTCCCAAGCCAATATGCAACAGAAAACTCCTCACCTCCTGAAGGATTCGAACCCAGATAGCCAGGGCTTCATGCACCTTAGCATGTCCGATACTTTCACCACTAGGCCACAACGACTGTTAAAAGAATTGTAAATCATCAGACCCTTAACCCAATTCCCAGAAGCACTCGGTGACATTTTTGGGCACAGATATTTCATCAGATCACCTCTCATATTGGGGTCATACGAGTAACATTTGTGCGAACAAGCTTGAATGATCCCCAAGCCAATATGCAACAGAATCCTTCAGGGGTGAGAAATTTTCTGTTGCACCTTGGGGCACCTACCCAAGTAGATGGCCTCTGCTATACAGAGGGTCTCTGGATCTAGACTAGTGCCTGTTGTAGACATGCGTAGTACCAAATGGAAATCCCCTGCACGAGAGGCACCCTCTGCTCTGAAACGGGATTTCTCCTTTTCTGATGTTGCACCATTGAGCTTGACATCAGTTTTTTTGTTCATCCCTGGGCTGTCCCAACTGGACTGCTTGTGTTTTTTATAGATCTAACTTGGGTATTAGGGACGCAAGGGGGATTCATTGATTCGAATTTTCAATAAAAGCAGGGCGTGTATCCCCACTGAATCACTCAGTTGGCCTGTTAGGATTTCTAAAAAAAAAAAAATATGCCAAATACAATTAGAAAAATGTTTGTTAAAAGTTTAGTTTCTTTATTTTATTATGTAGTCCATACCCATTCTGTGAGGAGTAGTACTGGGCCTCATATCCATCCTGCCAGTGGTATTGGAACGTATACCCATCTTGTGAGTGGTTCTGGACCGCCTACCCATCCTGGTAGTGGAGAAGGTTTACAGAGATACACAATGGAATATGGAACTGAACTTGACAATAATGTAGGTAAGGGCTTCCATTGGAAATACCAAAACCTGGAGACACAGATGAGAATTTAAGACATATCGATTCCTTTGTAGGTGCGAGAGGATCTACACAAAAATACACTAACCCACTCAATTTAAGACCCAGGAGCTGAAGCTTAATTAGGTATATAATTTGTGGTGTATGTGGCTTAAGGTCTATCATAATAGAGCACTAACTAGCCACGAAGTAACTTTTTTGATAAATATATTTTGAACAATACAATAACAAAATACAAAATAATTATGATAATGTATGAGATGTAAAAACAACTTTACTCATTGTTCCCAGTTAAAATATTTGCATTTAAGTTTTGAATGCATATATTCAGAGGTAATGCAATAATTGCAACAAGTCTTACTAAATTGCTCTGCATCAAAAAGTTAACAATTTTTTTCGACATTGTCACCTTTGTTATTTAATTTCTCACTAGTTTAGACGATGCAAAGATAACCTTAGTCACGTCACCTTTTTTATTTAATTTCTCACTAGTTTAGACGATGCAAAGATTACCTTAGTCACTCTGTAAGTGACAGAATATCATAACGTTTTCTTTGACGAGAGTGAAAATAATAAGGATTATTTTTAACAAATGGCATGGAATATCCAGAGGAGGCAGTCTCTGAATAATTATTACTGAGTGTACCTCATAATAGACGAGATATTGTGTGGTTTCTGTCTAGTTCTCAGGTATATGTGTTTAAAATTTATGGGTTTAATAAACTCTTAATAGCTCGTTCACTTACGTTTTCCTGCTGATGTGACTGTGAAGCAGTTTGGGTTCGGTCTTTGCCCTATTTTCCCACTGTCTCTGCTTCTCACACTGAGGTATTCATTTCTGGCTCTCTGGTATCTTTCTCTGTTCTCTGGTGTGTTCTGTTATTTCTGTAGTTTCTCGTTGGCTTTGTACTGAGTGCCTTTGCCTCCCTACATCACTGATTAAACCATAGATCCTGTCTTTAAATTTCATTTTTTCGTTTCGAACCGGGACAAACTTGTCTACTGTTTCCTGACATTTCTGGAGATATAATTCATCATTTCTTGAAAAGCCTTTCCTCATAATTCCCCAGTCGGAATGCCAGCCTTTTGTTTTCTGGTCCGTTCCTTGAGTAAGGTAGCCCTATACTTTCACCAGATAATCAAACGTCTGTACACCTAGATCATTCAATCATCACGAGGCTTCCAAATTGATATCCGTTATGTCTGGCTCGCTCAGAGTGAAAGTTTATCTGACTCGTCGTTGCCGTTAATTCTTGAGGGTCCTCTGATATGCTGTCTCTGTCATACTTCTTCTTGGGTTTTTTGTTTTTTATTGGACTTCGTCTATTGGTTCCTCTTATTGTTATGAGACTTTTGTAGTCTCTGAACTCTTCACAGCCTAGAATATTATCGCTTTCCACAAAACTCCAGTCCTTTCTTATCAGTAGGAATTTCTTTATTACAATGTTGTCCTCGGGAAACACTGCATTTATGACTCCTGACAATTTTGTTTCAGTGAGTTTGTTTCCACTTGTTTTATTTGTAATCTAATATATGTTTGAGTACATTGAAGCTAATTTTCTCCTGTCCAGTCTCACGTACACTTGATGGCAATTCTAAAGGGAGTTGATTTTCCCTGTATGGTTATTGCATGGTGTGTGTGTGTGTAATTACCTAAGTGTAGTTACAGGATGAGAGCTACGCTCGTGGTGTCCCGTCTTCCCAGCACTTTTTGTCATATAACGCTTTGAAATTACTGACGGTCTTAGCCTCCACCACCTTCTCACCTAACTTGTTCCAACCGTCTATCACTCTGTTTGCGAAAGTGAATTTTCTTATATTTCTTCGGCATCTGTGTTTAGCTTGTTTAAATCTATGACCTCTTGTTCTTAAAGTTCCAGGTCCCAGGAAATCGTCCCTATCGATTTTATCAATTCCTGTTACTATTTTGTAACAGGAATTAGTTACTATTAGTAGTGGAAACTACTAATTATTAGTAGTGGAAAAATTAGTAGTAGTGGAAATCGGGCCAACGACCAGCAATTTTCATTTTTTCCCATGCTGGTACTTGGCCCCTGGGTTTTACGAACTTTTTTCACCATGCCGGTACTTGGCCCCCGGGTTTTCTCGAATTTTTTCACCATGCCGGTCTATGGCCCCTGGGTTTTCTCGAATTTTTTCACCATGCCGGTCTATGGCCCCTGAGTTTTCTCGAATTTTTTCACCATGCCGGTACTTGGCCCCTGGGTTTTTTGTTACCCCAGTGACCCATGCACAGGCATGCTAATGGTCAATTACGTCATCAGCTGTCCGCTCAGTGACTATGCACAGGCACGTTCTAGGGGATTAAAATGCCGGTTTATGGCCCGGTCCGTTTTCGTTGTCCCAGCGAGAGATTTGCTAGCATTCAAGGTCCTCCCATTTCGTTCAGAAGGATTAAAAAGCTGGTCTGTGAGTCATGTGTTTTGCGTTACCTCGGAGACCCTGAAACATTCGGTTTCAGGGTCTTTTGAAACAGGAATTTTGTGTGTGTGTGTGTGTGTGTATGTGTGTGTGTGTGTGTGTGTGTGTGTGTGTGTGTGTGTGTGTGTGTGTGTGTGTGTGTGTGTGTGTGTGTTTACTAGTTGTGTGTTTACTAGTTGTGTTTTTGCGGGGGTTGAGCTTTGCTCTTTCGGCCCGCCTCTCAACTGTCAATCAACTGTTTACTAACTACTTTTTTTTTTTTTTTTTTTTTTTTCCCCACACCACACACACACCCCAGGAAGCAGCCCGTGACAGCTGACTAACTCCCAGGTACCTATTTACTGCTAGGTAACAGGGGCACTTAGGGTGAAGAAACTTTGCCCATTTGTTTCTGCCTCGTGCGGGAATCGAACCCGCGCCACAGAATTACGAGTCCTGCGCGCTATCCACCAGGCTACGAGGCCCCATGTGTGTGTGTGTGTGTGTGTGTGTGTGTGTGTGTGTGTGTGTGTGTGTGTGTGTGTGTGTGTGTGTGTGTGTGTGTGTGTGTGTGTGTGTGTGTGTGTGTGTGTGTGTGTGTGTGTGTGTGTGTGTGTGTGTGTGTGTGTGTGTGTGTGTGTGTGTGTGTGTGTGTGTGTTTGTGTGTGTGTGTGTGTGTGTGCGTGTGTGTGTGTGTACTTATCTAATTGTGCTTGCGGGAGTTGAGCTTCGACTCGTTATTTCCTCCCCTCAACTGTTAAGCAACTGTTGTACAGGTTCCTGTGGTAATTGGGCTCCATCATATTTACATTTTAAAGTGTGTATGGAGCCTAAATCCATCACATTACATCTTAACCCACTTGTTAACTACTCTGGAAATGAATAAACATGTTTATAATGAATCTGTGACTCATTTGCGTAATCAGTTTCCGCCTTTGTCCGTTTGTGAGAGAACAACTAGTGCTAAATAGTCTGTTTTTATATCAATTCCCATGAGAATTTTGCCTGCAGTAATCTTGTCTCCCCTTAACTCTTCTGCCTTCCAGCCACGTGATGTTCAGTTCAAGTAACCTTTCCTCGAAACTCATACCTCGTAGTTCGGAGACTAGTCTAGTGGTATGCCTTTGAACCATCTCCAACTTCGTCTTGTGATTGACTAGATATGGACACAACACCATAGCCGCATACGCCGGGATTGGTCTGACGTAAGTGGTATGCAAGGTTCTGAATGATTCCGTGCAAAATTTGTTAAATACAGTTTTTAATGTTATTAACCTGCCCAACCACTTGGAATGGACGGTAGAGCGACTCTCATTTCATGCAAGTCGACGTTCAATCCCCGACTGTTCAAGTGGTTAGGCAATATTCCTTCTCACCCACCCATTTTAAATCCTTATCTTGATCACTTCCAAGTGCTATTTAGTCGTAATGGCTTCGCGCTGTCTCCTGATAATTCCCTTACCGTCTTATGTTAACCAACCTCGCTTGTGCTGCTGATGTTATCCTGTTTATATGGGCTTAAGGAGACTGCTTCGGTGTGATAATACCAACTCCTAGATCCGTGTCTCTGTCCGTTTCATGAAGGACTTAATTTCCCATTTGATTGTGTTTGACCAACCTCCTGCTCCCTCCCACAACGTTTCATTACCTTACATTTACATGAATTAAACTCTAGTACCCATTTATTGGACCATACTTTCAGTTTGTCCAAGTCTTCTTGAAGCCATTTACGGTCTTCCTATATCCTAATCCTCCTCGTAATTTTGTGTATGTGTGAGTGTTTTGGAGGAAGAGGATTTGCAATGAATATAGTTTGGTATTTCGTAATAAAATGTGAGCATTTATATACAATAGTTATTACATTCTTGTAAAGGCACAAGCACGCATAACGTTTCTCGCAGACCTTTAATCCTAATTTTCCCTGGAATACGACCCGCCAAACCGTTTAAGAATCAGGTACCCATTCACTGCTGAGTGATCAGAGGCGTGCGGTTAAGAATTGGTGCCAAGTCATTCCCCCCCCCCCCCCCGGCCTGGATACGAACCATGCCAAAACGCATGCGAAACGCAAGGAGAGTGTTTTACCACTGTGCCTAAGAGGACTGCTAAATATGATGAAACGCATGAAGATACGAAAGCTGCAGTATTAAAAGTTATAGTAACTTTTGCAGTAATATATATTAATATGAATAGCAATAACAAATATATAATTGTTATTGCACCAGGCAATATAATTTAGTCGTTGCGAATGTTTCCAAACGTACACGTGGCAAGTGACTGATGAAGAGTTACTTCCAAAATATTCAGCGTGAAAAATCTGTGACGAATCGTTGAACCATTCACTTCAGCACTATATTATTGAATGTGAAATTTATTAGGATTTAAGAACATAAGAACTTTGAAACTACTGAAGGCCTATTGGTCAGACGAGGCAACTCCTGTTTATATCCTCCCAAACTCATTCGGAATGAGTTATGTTTCCTGGTAATTTGTTCTACAAATCAACAACCCTGTTATCAAACCAGTATTTACCCAGGTCTTTCCAGAATCTAGTCTTATCAAATTTATATCCATTGTTTAATTTTCTATATTATGTTCATATATTTAATACCTTATTAATATCCCCCTCTTGGTGATAAGAACATAAGAAAGTAAGATTTATGGAAACTGCGGGAGGCTTATTGGTCCATACGTTCCATATTATATATATATATATATATATTATTAAATATGACCGAAAAAGTAAGATTAATAATTCTAACACGAATTTTCTCAATGTTTCTTATATTCTTTTTCACTGTTGATGGTAACTGAGTGAAAAACAATATAAGAAACATTGAGAAAATTCGTGTTAGAATTATTAATCTTACTTTTTCGGTCATATTTAATAATATATGTCTACAGGAAAGACTGCTACCAATATATATATATATATATATATATATATATATATATATATATATATATATATATATATATATATATATATATATATATATATATATATATATATATATATATATATATATATATATATGTCGTACCTAGTAGCCAGAACGCACTTCTCAGCCTACTATGCAAGGTCCGATTTGCCTAATAAGCCAAGTTTTCATGAATTATTTGTTTTTCGACTACCTAACCTACCTAACCTAACCTAACCTAACTTTTTCGGCTACCTAACCTAACCTAACCTATAGAGACAGGTTAGGTTAGGTTAAGTAGGGTTGGTTAGGTTCGGTCATATATCTACGTTAATTTTAACTCCAATAAAAAAAATAGACCTCATACATAATAAAATGGGTAGCTTTATCATTTCATAAGAAAAAAATTTAGAAAATACATTAATTCAGGAAAACTTGGCTTATTAGGCAAATCGGGCCTTGCATAGTAGGCCGAGAAGTGCGTTCTGGCTACTAGGTACGACATATATATATATATATATATATATATATATATATATATATATATATATATATATATATATATATATATATATATATATATATATATATATCCCATATATCTACCCAAAACTCATTCATATTTATGTCTAAACTACGCTGGAAGCAATCAAGTGAACTCACACTTATCACATTCCCAAACAAACTGTCCCACAAATTAACAACCTTGTTTCCTAACCAGCTTTTCTTAAATTTAATATTATTCAATTTATTCTATCTGCTTCGTGTTCTATTTAGTGTTGATATTTTTAAAACCTGATTAATATTTTCCCCTTACTATGCCCATTCATCTACATATACACTTGAATTATATCACCCCTAACTTTTCACCTTTGAAGAAAATGCAATTAAGCTTTCTTAATATCTCTTAATTAGCAAGATTTCTAATTTTTAGGATTAATTTTGCATCCTTCGCTGAACTCGTTCAAGTGAATTAATGTTTATTTCATAGTATGGCGACTACAACTGAACTGCATAAACTAAACGAGGCCTAACATGAGCAAGATACAGCTGTGCAATAACATTAGTGATTTTATTGCTAACACTTTTAAAAATATATACCATTAAAGTGCTAGAAATATATCATAGCATAAGGAACACTTTATCATAACAAGAGATGCATAACATCTGCAAGCAAATAATGTAATCTAAAAGTTTTCTCATCAGTTATCAGGCCACCTTATTATTTTTCTGTCGTAAGCTTTAAAAGAGAACGTAATTACTCTGAGAAGACTTACTTCCATACACCTTACCCTCAGCATGCAGCAGCTCTTGCGTACCTGGAGGTAATGCGATTAGTTGATTGTGTTCTAATAAGAAAGACGGTGATCAATAACCTAAACAGTTCCAATACTTTAGGCCTGCACCCCTAACGTTAACAATTCAAAGGTCTTAAAAAGACTACAATTTCCGTGTAATATTAATGGGATTAACAACAAATCTGTTTATAGAAAATCTAGTTTAATCAATCCATAAAAATTTTACGACGGTAAATTTCCGAAATTTGATTTAAGTTGTTGTTTATAATTTAGACCCAAAATATTTACCAATACACAATAAGGTTATTTCTGCCCCACAATATTTAGGATAAAGATTGATGATTATTTTGCTCAGTGGTGATCTCATTTCTTCAATGAGAACATTTATTACAACACATGCATAACAAGTGAAAAACAAAGTCGCATTTTAGTAAGAAGTGTAAATAAATAGTCACTTATAAATACAACAATACACACATCATGTTATCCTGAATCCATTGATAAAACAAACACACTAAAAATAACAACAACGTGAAAGACGAAACATAATACAGAACATATCAGCTTTCAAATGCGTTAGTTACCAAAAATGGTAACGCATAAATCAAACATAATTTAATTTAAAGGAATGTTGTTTTGGGGTTGAAGAGAGATTATAATCTGTTTTATTTGTGAATATACAGATGGAGACTTGCGGGAATACCGTCTCGTGAATTGCGCTGATTGGATTTATGGGGCTCATTTCTGCGATATGGTAGACTTACTTCCCGTAGGCGCCTCCACCGCCAGATCCACCTCTGGATCTAACCTTGTATCCACCTCCACCACCAGATCCATTGCTGGAGCTGCCACTGTAGCCGCCTCCACCACCAGATCCAGATCCACCACTGTAGCCGCCTCCACCACCAGATCCATATCCACCACTGTAGCCGCCTCCACCACCAGATCCAGATCCACCACTGTAGCCGCCTCCACCACCAGATCCAGATCCACCACTGTAGTCGCCTCCACTTCCAACTCCAGATCCACTGCTGGAGCCGCCACTGTAGCCGACTCCGCCACCAGATCCACTGCTGGAACCACCACTGTAGCCGCCTCCACCACCAGATCCAGATCCACCACTGTAGCCGACTCCACCACCAGATCCACCGCTGGATCCACTACCGTAGCCGCCTCCACCTAAAGATCCACCACTGTAGCCGCCTCCACCACCAGATCCACCACTGTAGCCGCCTCCACCTCCACTACCAGATCCACCACTGTAGCCGCCTCCACCACCAGATCCACCGCTGGAGGCGCCACTGTAGCCGCCTCCACCTCCACCACCAGATCCACCACTGTAGCCACCTCCGCCACCAGATCCACCGCTGGAGGCGCCACTGTAGCCGCCTCCACCTCCAGATCCACCACCAGATCCACCACTGTAGCCGCCTCCACCACCAGATCCACCACTGTAGCCGCCTCCACCACCAGATCCACCACTGGAGGCGCCACTGTAGCCGCCTCCACCACCAGATCCACCACTGGAGGCGCCACTGTAGCCGCCTCCACCACCAGATCCACCACTGGAGGCGCCACTGTAGCCGCCTCCACCACCAGATCCACCACTGTAGCCGCCTCCACCACCAGATCCACCACTGTAGCCGCCTCCACCACCGGATCCACCACTGGAGGCGCCACTGTAGCCGCCTCCACCACCAGATTTACTGTTGCCTCCTCGCGCTCCGAAGTTGAAGTTCACAGATGCCTTAGCTCCAGTGCGGCCTCCACCGCCTGCACCACCACCACTACCACCTCCAGAGCTGTAGCTACCACCACCTCCGCTACCACCACCACCTGCAGAACTGTAGCTACCACCACCTCCACTACCACCACCACCACCTCCAGAACTGTAGCTACCACCACCTCCACTACCACCATCACCTCCAGAACTGTAGCTACCACCACCTCCACTACCACCACCACCTCCAGAACTGTAGCTACCACCACCTCCACTACCACCACCACCTCCAGAACTGTAGCTACCACCACCTCCACTACCACCACCACCTCCACTACCACCATCACCTCCAGAACTGTAGCTACCACCACCTCCGCTACCATCACCACCTCCGCTACCACCACCACCTCCAGAACTGTAGCTACCACCACCTCCGCTACCACCACCACCTCCAGAACTGTAGCTACCACCACCTCCACTACCACCACCACCTTCAGAACTGTAGCTACCACCACCACCTCCACTACCACCACCATTTCCAGAGCTGTAGCTACCACCACCTCCGCTACCACCACCGCCTCCAGAGCTGTAGCTACCACCACCTCCATTACCACCACCACCTCCAGAACTGTAGCCACCACCACCTCCGCTACCACCACCTCCAGAGATGAAGCTTCCGCCACTCCTTATTCTTGATCCATAACCACCTCCTGCTCCACCACCACCTCCTGCTCCACCACCACCACCACCACCACCACCACCACCTCCATCAGGGGCAGCAGTACTGGTAGCCATCAAGAGGGCTACACCCACCAGCATCAACGCCAGCTTCTGCAATGGGCGATACATTGGGGAATTAATCAGAGCCGAGTATGTGATGAGTGGGAATGTGATGACGATGGGTAGTCATCGGTGATGATACATGGGGCTGTGAATGACGTTATGGTCATGTGCTCAAGACGTGTGCATTATAAGTATTTGAAGAGTATAATGAACCCTTCGAGCGGTCGTCACAATACTTCACGTTTAAGGCTTCATTGTGTCTGCTGTCATCTGACATTTACCACATTACGAAATCAAAAGATCAGTTTAGTTCAGCTGAAATAGTAAATACACACACACACACACACACACACACACACACACACACACACACACACACACATCCCCAGGAAGCAGGCCGTAACAGCTGTCTTACTCCCAAGTACCTATTTCCTGCTACGTGAATAGGTGTTTCGGGTGATAGAAACTCAGCCCAATTGTTTCTTACTCAGCCGGGAATCGAATCCTGGCCCTTAGGACTGTGACCCGTAAGTGCTATCCACTCGGCCGCGAAGCCGAGAGAGAGAGAGAGAGTGTCTGTGTGTATTCACTTAGTTGTGCGTTGTGCTTGCGGGGGTTGAGCTCTGCTCTTTCGGCCCGTCTCTCAACTGTCAATCAATCAACTGTTACTAACTACTAACTAACTTAATTGAGTCTGGCGTAGTGAGACACATCCTCTCACTCATCCTACGGAGAGTGTCCGTAGGTCCTCGAATAACATCAATTATCTCGAGACACTGAAGTGTTACAGAGACAAGAAACATAGTTTTTTTGTCTCAGGAGTGAATACAAACGCAGTGATCAAGTGTATAGTGAGCTCCTACAGCGGTAGAGCAATTAAGAAAGGAAAAATAAGTGACAGTGTGAAGAGTGGAGCAGACCTCAAGCTGACTGTGACCTCATCGCCTCAACTTGTGACCAACTGTGACCTCACCCCCGGCGGCAACCCTTCCACACGTGGGGAGACGCTAGGAGACTAACTCGCCTATTATGTGTTTAGCAGGTCGGTAAGGTAATTGGAACCCCTGTGGGTAAGGTTGGATTATAGCAATGACTAGGTCAGGAAGGGCGTCTAGGTCCAGCAGTATTTATGATTGAAGAAGAGGATAGGTTTGTGAAGAAGATAGTGGTAAGACACTCGCCTGGCGTTCCGCGAGCGCTATGTCATGGGTTCGTATCCTGGCCGGGGAGGATTTACTGGGCGCAATTCCTTAACTGTAGCCTCTGTTTAACGCAACAGTAAAATGTGTACTTGGATGAAAAACGATTCTTCGCGGCAGGGGATCGTATTCCAGGGACCTGCCCGAAACGCTACGCGTACTAGTGGCTATACAAGAATGTAACAACTCTTGTATATATCTCTTGTATATATAAAAAAAAAGATGATTGGGAAATTTGTAGAGAAGAGGGATGTTTGGATAGATGATGTAATCCAGGGGATTAAAAGTGGAATCTTTAATAAGGTACAGGATGAGGTTCAGAGACACAATCGAGAATTTATGGACTATATTCAAGAAGAAATCAAGAGGAGCAGAGTGGCATGGGAAAGTGAGATAACTAGGCTTACAACTGAATTTGGCAGAAATAAGGGTAGCATGGCAAGGGAAGGGGGAGTAGTGGGGAATGGAGTAGTGAGTATGTGGGAGGGGTGGGGGTCAGCCAGGGAGGGGGCCACCAGCACGACCCTTCACTGAGAAGGAGGTCAATCATAATCCATGGAATACTTGAAGCCAGGGCATCATCGAGGCAGGAAAGGATGGAGATTGAAGATTTTGAGTTACAGGGGATCTTGAGAGATATCAGAGCCGAGATAGCAGGTGGGAATGAGGTGGGAATCCACCGCCGCATTGGGGTGTATAACTGTAACAGGAAACGACCTGTCCTGGTACAGTTCACTAACGAGGAGGCTGTGGATTACATACTGCTACACAAGCACTTACACAGAGGTAGCGAAAATTATTACAACGTGTATGTTGACAAATACATGACCAAAGATGAGCAGATAACCCACAGGGCGAGCCGTCCTCGACACACCTCATCAAATTTGAGCGTAGTTATTCACCCCAGTGCTAACCCACCCCGTACCCCACCCCATGATAACGAGCCCACACCTGCTTCCCAGGTGTGGGAAGCACACCTGGTTTAATAGACAGCGTCAGGAAGCAAAAATGGCCAGCAGGCGGGAATGGAGGAAGTACAGAAGACAAAGGACAGAGGACAACAGGATCAGATGCAACAGAGCTAGGAACGATTACATTAACATAAGACGAACATCGGAAAGGAACTATGAGAACGATATTGCGATCAAAGCAGAAAAGCAACCTAAATCACTACACAGCTATATAAGAAGAAAATGTACGTGAACGACCAAGTGACAAGACTAAGGAAAACAGAAGGGGCATATACTGAAAGTGACAAGGAAATCTGCGAGGCTCTGAATGCCAGTTTCCATGGAGTGTTCACAACCGAGCCTGAGCAGCTCCCATAGTTAGAAGAGATTACCCTAGATAAAAAACTATCAGATATAGAGGTGACAGCAGAGGAGGTAATGAAACAGTTGACTACACTGGATGCAACTAAAGCAGTTGGACCAGACAAAATATCACCGTGGATACTAAAAGAAGCAGCGCAGGCCCTCAGCGTGCCTCTGACAATGATCTTTAATGAGTCACTTATGTCGGGAGAATTGTCCAGTTGCTGGAAGAAGGCAACTGCCGTACCGATTTTCAAGAAAAGTGATAGGGAGGAGACACTTAACTATAGACCTGTATCACTGAGAAGCATCCCCTGTAAAATACTTGCAAGAATAATTAGGCTACGACTGGTTTAACCTGGAGAACGTTAGGTTTGTGAACAAACATCAACATGGGTTCTGGAAAAGGAAATTGTGCCTAACCTTTTGGAATTCTATGATAAAATAACGAGGATAAGACAGGACAGCGATGATTGGGCAGACTGCATATTTCTGGACTGCCAAAAAGCCTTTCATACAGTACCGCACATGAGACTGCTGTTCAAACATGAGAGGCAGGCGAGGGTGGGAGGAAAGGTCCTAGCATGAATAAGGAACTACCTAACAGGAAGGAGCCAAAGAGTTACGGTGAGGGGCGAGAAGTCGGACTGGCGAACAGTAACGAGTGGAATACCTCAAGGATCGGTGTTGGGACCAACTCTATTTTTAATATATGTTAACGAAATGTTTACAGGAGTAGAGTCCTACATGTCGATGTTCGCGGATGACGCAAAGTTGATGAGAAGAATTGTGACATAAGGATTGCAGGATCCTCCAAGAGGACCTGAACAGGTTGCCGAGATGGTCAGAGAAATGGCTACTGGAGTTCAACACGAGAAAATGTAAAGTTATGGAAATGGGACTAGGTGATAGGAGACCAAAGGGACAGTACACAATGAAGGGGAACAGCCTACCTGTAACGACGCGTGAAAGAGACCTGGGGGTGGACGTAACACCTAATCTATCTCCTGAGGCACATATAAATAGTAGGATAACGACAGCAGCGTACTCTACACTGGCAAAAGTTAGAACATCATTCAGAAACCTAAGTAAGGAGGCATTTAGGGCGCTCTACACTGCCTACGTGAGGCCAAAGAGCCAGAGTTCAACCCCCGCAAAAACAAATAGTAGGCATCCTTCAGTTTTTCAGTTTCAGGAGACAATGGAGTTGCTCTCTGGTGTCGGCCTGGTCTGGAGCACTCATTTGGGCACTCACCTGGGCGCAAAGCCAGGGTAGGTTGATTCGGAGGAGAAGCTGTTACCCAGGCAGCAGGTCCCTCCTCTCCACGGCGCTGAAAGTCTCCAATGGTAAGGCAAACGCCAATACGATTGGTTCCAGCGCCGTTGCAGGAACTGTGAGTTTCGGGGTTGACCTCGAGGTTGGTGAAGAAGGGCACAGGGATCTCCAACCCCGGAGACCGCCGTGGTCGGGGCCGGAGAAGAACCACCCCATCAAGGCGGTCTCCGGGGTTGGAGGTCCCTATGTCCTTCATCGACCTCGAGTTCATCCCCGGAACTCACAGTTCCGGGGATGACTTCGGTGAGTACAAATAGGTGAGTACACACACGCAAACTCACGCGCGCGCGCGCAGAGTTACAGTGAGGGGTGAGACCTCACAATGGCGTGAAGTCATCAGTGGAGTCAAACAGGGCTCGGTACTCGGACCTATCCTGTTTCTGATATACTTAAATGATCTCCCAGAGGGTATAGACTCATTCCTCTCAATGCTTGCTGACGACGCCAAAATTATTAAAAGGAATAAGACAGAGGAGAACAGCTTGAGGCTTCAAGAAAACCTGGACAAGTTGCAGGAATGGTCGAACAAATGGTTGAGTTTAACCCAAGCAAATGTAATGTAATGAAGATAGGTGTAGGGAGCAGGAGACCAGATACAAGGTATCATTGTGTGTGTGTGTGTGTGTGTGTGTGTGTGTGTGTGTGTGTGTGTGTGTGTGTGTGTGTGTGTGTGTGTGTGTGTGTGTGTGTGTGTGTGTGTGTGTAATTGCTGTGTATGTGTGTGTGTGTGTTTGTGTGCGCGCGTGTGTGTGTGTATTTACTATTTGTATTTACTATTTGTGTCTGTAGAAACGAGCTATTTTGAAAGACCCTGCCTTTCTCACCAAATGATATTTTTCCTCTATTATATCCTCTAACACACGCAAACACACACAAACATCTCTAGGAAGCAGCCCGAAGCAGCTGTCAAACTCCCAGGTACCTAGTTATTGCTAGATGAACAAACGCATAAGGGTGAAAGAAACTCTGCCCATTTGTTTCCGTGTCCGCCTGGAATCTAACCCGGACCATTAGGACTACGACCCCAGAGCGCTGTCCACTCAGCCCCGAGGCCCCTTCGTGTACTCACCTAGTTGTGCTCACCTATTTGTGCTAGGTAAGTTGTACTCACCTAGGTGTGCTTGAGATCTGGCTTTTTGGTCCCGCCTCTCAACCGTCAATCAACTGATGTACAGATTCCTGAGCCTATTGGGCTCTATCATATCTACACTTGAAACTGTGTATGGAGTCAGCCTCCACCACATCGCTTCCTAATGCATTCCATTTGTCAACCACTCTGACACTAAAAAAGTTCTTTCTAATATCTCTGTGGCTCATTTGGGCACTCAGTTACCACCTGTGCCCCCTAGTGCGTGTGTCCCTTGTGTTAAACAGTCTGTCTTTATCAACCCTGTCGATTCCCTTGAGAATCTTTAATGTGGTGATCATGTCCCCCCTAACTCTTCTGTCTTCCAACGAAGTGAGGTTTAATTCCCGTAGTCTCTCCTCGTAGCTCATACCTCTCAGCTCGGGTACTAGTCTGGTGGTAAACCTTTGAACCTTTTCCAGTTTAGTCTTATGCTTGACTAGATATGGACTCCATGCTGGAGCCGCATACTCCAGGATTGGTCTGACATATGTGGTATATAATGTTCTGAAAGATTCCTTACACAAGTTTCTAAAGGCCGTTCTTATGTTAGAGGGGACAGGTCAAGCGTGATATCAACCCCCAGGTCTTTCTCTCTGTCTGACTCTTGAAGTATTTCATCTCCCAAATGGTACCTTGTATCTGGTCTCCTGCTTCCTACCCCTATCTTCATTACATTACATTTGTGTGTGTGTGTGTGTGTGTGTGTGTGTGTGTGTGTGTGTGTGTGTGTGTGTGTGTGTGTGTTTGTAAAAGAGAGCATTTACGAGGACTTAATTTATGATTTAAATTCTCCAACAAGAGACAACACATGATATTTAAAAACATATCTAGATGTAATCCGAAAAAAAGATAGTGAGGTATCAGATAAATAAATATAATTTAGTGAATATGCAACAACTTATAAGAAAACGATTACAATTGTAGTCTGAAAAAATAAAATATAAATTCAGTAAATTATGCATAATAAATTACAAGGTTTGAGAGAATGTAGCAAACACAAAAGCAAAGAGAGAACTTGATAACAGTAATAAATAAAGCAAATAAGAATATATATTCCAATACAAAAGAGGATTCCTCACCATGACAGTGCTGGTTCAGTCAAACTAAGAGATGAACTGGATGATGATACAAGAAGCGCCGGCCTTATATACCTCAGCTCTCTCCCGTACACTGTTGACATCTGCACCAGTTGCCATAAGCCTCTATTTTATTCTCTGTTGTCTTCATGCCATGTATTGAGTGTATCCAATGTGAAATTTGCTGGATTTTAAGCCACGATTTTAATTTTTTCGTGTTATGTTTGATATATATTATATATATACATATATACATATATATATATATATATATATATATATATATATATATATATATATATATATATATATATATGTGGTGATCATGTGATCACACATTGTGTGATCACACAATGTGATCACACATTGCTTCTGGGAGTATGGGTTCGAGTCACTTCTGGGGTGTGAGTTTTCAGTTGCATATGTCCTGGGGACCATTCAGGCTTGTTCGCATATATATATATATATATATATATATATATATATATATATACATATATATATATATATATATATATATATATATATATATATATGTATATATATACATATATATATATACATATATGTATATATATATATATATATATATATATATATATATATATATATATATATATATATATATATATATATATATATATATATATATATATAGAACATATATATATGTTCGTATATATATATACATATATATACGAACAAGCCTGAATGGTCCCCAGGACTATATGCAACTGAAAACTCACACCCCAGAAGTGAGTTTTCATTTCTGGGGTGTGAGTTTTCAGTCGGATATAGTCCTGGGGACCATTCAGGCTTGTTCGCATTTGTGTTCCTCACGTGTGCCCCAAAGAATGAGGTGATTTGATAAAATGTTATGCCCAAGATTACCATCCGAGTGCCAGCGGGGAAGTGGTTCAAATAGCTTCGGCTATCACTTCCTTATGTTCGGTCGTGATGGTCAAGCGGATTAAGGCGTCTTGTACATACCAGTTGCGTGGCTCCTGGTTGTATGGGTTCGAGTCACTTCTGGGGTGTGAGTTTTCAGTTATATATATATATATATATATATATATATATATATATATATATATATATATATATATATATATATATATATATATATATATATATATATATATATATATATATACAAAAACACGCAATAAGCAATTACCTTTCCAAGAGAGACGTATCAGTGCGTAGTGTTGTTGGACTACATTGTCATTAGTAAAGTAGTTATGGAAGAGCTGCGGTTCTTAGAGGTCACGTGACATTTGTTGTAATGTAGTTGTTGGTGTCAAAAGCGAGAGCTCCACATACCGTCCAATACTAAACGATGATCGTTCAATGCTCATCATCACCGTTGCAAAAACATTTGAAAGTAGATCTGTGTTTAAACAGACAATTTGTAAGAATTCTCAAGGCGACATATCTATTTGTCCTTATTGAACACGGTTTAAAGTACATTATTCCCAAGGACTGCCACAAGCCACCAGCTCATCCTGGCGGTATCACTCAGTTATAATTGGTATTGTTATTTAATTAGTTGTACTTCTTGTATTACTATTCCTGACCAGGGTAAAAATTCACTGCTAACAATATTAGCGCCTGGTTTTGTCTCTGCCTGCACCATTGGTTTACCGTTACTGTGTTGTGTATGCTTTCCTTTACCTACAGTCGTGCTAAATGTCTGGAAAACATTCAACCCGCGGTTGGTACAGCCAAGTGTTAACAAGATATAAGGCGCATCATTTGATGGTGATTATCTGGTTTTCAGTCAGTTACTGAATTCCACATCTCTTGAAATTTTACTGATAAGTTGTTGTGCTGGAGAAGGGATCAGATCTTGTTTTCTCAAGTTTGAACTTGAAGAGTTTACGTCAGTTCAATTCTGATTCACAGAAATGTGCGCAATATATCAAAGAGAGCACAACTGGAATATATATATCGGCAACGATAAGAACAAATTAAGTTTTTAATATTTCCTCTATGGATCATCCAATAAAATCAGCAGACTTCTAGATGTTACTGCTGCTCGGCTTATACTCGGTTACAAGTATCTCTGGGAATTCTCATTATCTGCTGATGTAGATCTGACCAAATGTAAACTGTGTCAACAAAATTATTCGCACACCCTCCGTCACTATGTGATGGAGTGCGAAAAGATACGTGAATTTAGAGACAATTCTATAACCAATGTTCCAGCGATGTGTCAATATTTCATTCAAAATGATCTGCTACCAGAAATTTTAGACAAATATCCCCAGTTTGCTAACTGTAGGTAGTAACTAAGTGATTGTAACCTATCCACCGCTGCCCACTGGATGGGGGGCGGTGTGCAGGACAAACATATAAATTGTGACACTAGCTCTCCACATATGTCAGTTGCTTAATTTAGAACCTGTACTTGAGGTCGATCTCGAACCCATTGTTGATGTGACGACTTATATTGAATTTTGTAACTAGCTCATCAAGATTGTAACTTGCTTAGCTAAATGAATTGTGGGGTTCAGTCCCTGAGCCCATTATGTGCCTCTGTAACCCTTTCCACTTCCGCCCACAAGATGGGTATGGGGTGCATAATAAATGAACTAAACTAAACTAACTAACTAATATTTCCTCAAACTTCTGTAAAATGCTTTTCTTGGAAAAGCATTCGATTCAAAGAACTCACGAAAATATATTTATTTAAATCAAATAATTCATAATCAGATCAAAGATTGAAAGCTCTGGTTGTAAAATTATGCCAAAATAATTAAATGCAATGAGAATGGTTCTAACTCTCTTTGCCATAAAATATCTGCTAGGGCTAACGTTTCCTTTATGAATGCTTGTAAAATGGCATCACCAAGAGCAGTTACAGTAAGAGGCAGAGATCAGAAAAGTTATTGTAAAATCAGATTGTTGTAAATTGTTAAGATTGTAAAATCAGATCAGTAAAATCAGATTCTGTTGGGTCTGATGGGTGGCCGCACGGTTAGGCCTAGCCTCACCCAAACAACCCTGAACCACATACAAGTAACAGTATCCCTGAGACACACACAAGTAACAGTATCCCTGAGACACACACAAGTAACAGTATCCCTGAGACACACACAAGTAACAGTATCCCTGAGACACACACAAGTAACAGTATCCCTGAGACACACACAAGTAACAGTATCCCTGAGACACACACAAGTAACAGTATCCCTGAGACACACACAAGTAACAGTATCCCTGAGACACACACAAGTAACAGTATCCCTGAGACACACACAAGTAACAGTATCCCTGAGACACACACAAGTAACAGTATCCCTGAGACACACACAAGTAACAGTATCCCTGAGACACACACAAGTAACAGTATCCCTGAGACACACACAAGTAACAGTATCCCTGAGACACACACAAGTAACAGTATCCCTGAGACACACACAAGTAACAGTATCCCTGAGACACACACAAGTAACAGTATCCCTGAGACACACACAAGTAACAGTATCCCTGAGACACACACAAGTAACAGTATCCCTGAGACACACACAAGTAACAGTATCCCTGAGACACACACAAGTAACAGTATCCCTGAGACACACACAAGTAACAGTATCCCTGAGACACACACAAGTAACAGTATCCCTGAGACACACACAAGTAACAACATTCCTGAACCACACACAAGTAACAGTATCCCTGAGACACACACAAGTAACAGTATCCCTGAGACACACACAAGTAACAATATCCCTGAGACACACACAAGTAACAGTATCCCTGAGACACACACAAGTAACAGTATCCCTGAGACACACACAAGTAACAGTATCCCTGAGACACAAGTAACAGTATCCCTGAGACACACACAAGTAACAGTATCCCTGAGACACACACAAGTAACAGTATCCCTGAGACACACACAAGTAACAACATTATTGAACCACACACAAATAACAACACCCCTGAACCCCATACAAGTAAAAAATCTCAGAACCACACCCACAAGTAACTACTCCATTGAACTACACACAAGGAACAGCATACCTGAAACACACACAAGTAATTGCACCACTGAACTACACAACATCCCTTAACCACAAGCATATATAAAGTGATTGAAAGTCGAAAAAAATATTGCTAGCTGAAATATGGCCTTCACCTACCATGATATTTTACACCAACCATGATGTATTACACCTACCATGATGTATTACACCTACCATGATGTTTTACACCAACCATGATGTCTTACACCAACCATGATGTCTTACACCACCATGATGTCTTACACCAACCATGATGTTTTACACCAACCATGATGTCTTACACCACCATGATGTCTTACACCAACCATGATGTCTTACACCACCATGATGTCTTACACCACCATGATGTATTACACCAACCATGATGTCTTACACCACCATGATGTCTTACACCAACCATGATGTTTTACACCAACCATGATGTATTACACCTACCATGATGTTTTACACCAACCATGATGTCTTACACCAACCATGATGTCTTACACCAACCATGATGTCTTACACCACCATGATGTCTTACACCAACCATGATGTATTACACCTACCATGATGTATTACACCTACCATGATGTTTTACACCAACCATGATGTATTTCACCAACCATGATGTTTTACACCAACCATGATGTCTTACACCAACCATGATGTCTTACATCAACCATGATGTCTTACACCAACCATGATGTTTTACACCAACCATGATGTCTTACATCAACCATGATGTCGTACACCAACCATGATGTTTTACATCAACCATGATGTCTTACACCAACCATGATGTCTTACATCAACTATGATGTCTTACACCAACCTTATGGAGGGGAGAGATGAGGGCTGGAAGCGTGAACAGGGAGATGGGAGGGGGGGGGGGGAAGTGTGTGGAGACCGGAGGTTGAATTTATTATTAACATCTTTATTTACAAAATTTCAATAAAATTTTCCTTAATCTGAGGAATTCAATTAGGTCTTATTAGAGTGAGGATAATGCTGGTATTCACTGTCATATAAGACAGAAGGTCAGAGGATCATTCACAAGACAAAACGTCTGAACTGTAGGCTGAAGCACATATATATCATGGTTACAATCTATGTTTTAATGTATAAATATGTAAAAACAACTTTCTATTGTGCACTGCCACACAAGGGCAGGGATGGGTTATACGAGATACAGCTTAAAAATAATATGAAATTGTTCGTTCTTCATTCTTTAAAATGGACAAGACAATTTTGGATAAATTGTTAGGTTGTTAGGCGGGGAGCCGGTCGGCCGAGCGGACAGCACACTGGACTTGTGATCCTGTGGTCCTGGGTTCGATCCCAGGCGCCGGCGAAAAACAATGGGCAAAGTTTCTTTCACCCTATGCCCCTGTTTCCTAGCAGTAAAATAGATACCTGGGTGTTAGTCAGCTGTCACGGGCTGCTTCCTGGGGGTGGAGGCCTGGTCAAGGACCGGGCCTGCAGGGACACTAAAAGCCCCGAAATCATCTCAAGATAACCTCAAGATTGTCGTCCAGTACACTAGATTCAATGAAATAGTTACACAGTTGGTGGTACAATAGGCCAGGAGGTCTGAAATCTTTTTCGGTTTCACATTCAACAATATAGTGGTGCAGTAAATGCAGTAAAGTTTTGTTATAGAGTTTATAATCTGAATATTCTGATAGTGGCTCAGCCTCACTACCTACCAGATGTGCCTATAGCAGACGCGAATTCGCGCAATGACTACATCACAATATTGTGATGTGACTATTATTACTGTATTGACCATACAAATACCTATTATTACAAAAGTTGTCATACCTTTTAATACTGCAGCTTTCAGTTATCTGGGCATTTCTTAGTTCTTCTAAATCTGAAGAAATTTCTTTAATTAATTTGTATGTTTCTCATGATTGAATTAGATAGTCCAAAGTCATATTCAATGTTTTCATTGCTGCAAGCCTCATTGGCAATCGATCTACAAAGTCATGTTTTCCAACTCCAACATGGGATGGGATCCACACAAATTTTATACAATAGTTATTAATCATTGGCAAAAATTACATTCCATTAAATATTACAAGCTACTTCAAACAAATTATGATGGGTTATTTAAGGACTGCAGAGCACTTTTAGAGTCACAGAATATCACTCCACCACCATTGAGCTTATGTTGTTGTTGTTTAAGATTCGCTACCTGGAGCAAAAAGTTCCAAGTAGCCCGGGCTATGGTGAGCCCGTAGACATTGAGCTTAAGGTAGAAGGGGCGTGAGGCAGTATATGGAGGCGTGGCGAGGCGGGTGTGAAGAGGCGGGTGAAGGCGGTGTTTGAACGAGGGAGAGGAAAGTGGGTGTAGACAGGGTGGGGGCGGTGCATGAAGACTGCGGAAGAGACTGGTGCGTATAGACTGGATGGAAGTCGGTGCGTTGAAACTGGGGGGGGGGGTGTATTCACATAGTTGTATTCACCTAATTGTGCTTGCGGGGGTTGAGCTCTGCTCTTTCGGTCCGCTTTTCGTCAATCAATCAACTCTTACTAACTACTAACAATTTTTTTTCACACACACCCCCAGGAAGCAGTCTGAAGCAGCTGTCTAACTCCCAGGTATCTATTTACTGCTAGTTAACAGGGGCATCAGGGTGAAGGAACATCTACTCATTTGTTTTTTCCGGCGGTGCCGGGGGATCGAACCCCGGTCCCTAGATCCACGAGTCTAGAGCGATGTCCACTCAGCCACCCCCCACCCCTCAGGGTGTGTGTTGACGTGGAGGAATTAAAGTGTGTGGAGACAGGAAGGGATGTTTTTGTGGACATAGAGGGAGAATATGTGGGGTGATACTTGCTTGATACTTGCTTGATGGGGTTCTGGGAGTTCTTCTACTCCCCAAGCCCGGCCCGAGGCCAGGCTCGACTTGTGAGAGTTTGGTCCACCAGGCTGTTGCTTGGAGCGGCCCGTAAGCCCACATATACCTACTTGATGGGGTTCTGGGAGTTCTTCTGCTCCCCAAGCCCGGCCCGAGGCCATGCTTGACTTCTGAGAGTTTGGTCCACCAGGCTGTTGCTTGGAGCGGCCCGCAAGGGCCACATACCCACCACAGCCCGGCTGATCCGGAATTTCTCTTAGAAAACAGTCCAGTTTTCTCTTGAAGATGTCCACGGTTGTTCCGGCAATATTTGAACCTGGCTACCAGGTCCACCCGGACTGCACCAGATACCTCGTCTAGTAGTATCATGAAATATATTGAACATATTACTATCACATAACAGACCGCCATTAAATTTATCTCTAAACACGAAATATTCTTTCTCAGTCTCCTATACTTAATATATTACTGCATGTAAGGCACAACAGAATACAATGACAGGAGATTAACCTGACCTACTATGTTTACTGATGGCTTCCTCACAATGATTATAAATATAACAGCCACCAAGGATCCAGTTGAGAGATTTGATTGTTGCCGCCGGAGGCGGCTAGTTTATTGTGCACCCCATACTCATCCTGTGAGCGGTATCGCAAAAAGCATTACAGAGGCACAAAAGGTCTTTATCAAGCCTCAACAGAGATTATTACATAAACAATTTCCTCTATCATTCACACCTTATCATTACAATGTCAGCTAGGCACAGAGAATGATCTATTTGAAGAACTATATATTGACAGTAAGTCATTATATATTAATGGGAGGTCTTATTGCTAATACATAATTGAGCAATGGAGATATTACAGAGTCGTAGGGAAGCTGCTGTTTATTTTTAGTCTTCACAATACACTACTTGTTTCTTAATCTCATATGTCGTTTATCTACTGGGAGCAAAATGAGAGGTGTATCAGTTATCATGTCTCATCCATTTTCGTCCACTTTGATGAGGTCCAGTTCCCCTCACTTTCTTCGGGGCTTGGGTTGTGTGTGTGTGTGTGTGTGTGTGTGTGTGTGTGTATGTGTGTGTGTGTGTGTGTGTGTGTGTGTGTGTGAGAGAGAGAGAGAGTGTGTATGTGTTTAGCGTGTTCGTGCACATATATACGTGTCCTCACTGCTGTAACTCATAAACTATAATTTAAAGTCAACACACAACTATGTACCATCGAAAACCAATAACCGAGTGAACAGAACTTAACCGCCTGGTCAGTTTGGCCACTCGACCCTTCAATACACAAGGCAATAAATCAGAAAATAAACCTCAAGCAATCGACCAAAATAATAATTTCGTCGACCACATAACATTTGCCAAGCTGTTGATGATGTTTTCAATCATCAGTCGTTACTCCACAGTATAAAGAAGGCTTTGAGTACACAGTTGGCTCCGACTTCATCCTCTTACTATCGTGAGTTTAACATAGATCTTGAGGAGGCTATTACTAATGGATACAGATAATAAGCTCATCAAGTGAATGAGTTTTTTTACATTTAGCTTTAGGTGAGCCGAAGTTGGAAAACAACTCTAGGAGAGAGAGAGAGAGAGAGAGAGAGAGAGAGAGAGAGAGAGAGAGAGAGAGAGAGAGAGGGAGAGAGAGAGAGATCATCACAAATATGAACAGGTAGAGAACTCTCCTTAACACAGGTCAGTGTATGCTGTTTAAGAGCTGTCTCAACCAGACCTCAGTGTTTGCAAGAGCTCTCGCGACCAAAGTTCACGTGAAAGCCATTCTTTTCTTTGTTTCCATAGAATTTGATCAAATAACCTTTGTTGTAACATCTCTCTTGCTACTGTGACTCTCCAACACTCATCAGGTACTGTGACACACACATGCCTGTCATATTTGTAATGTAAGTCTCTCTCTCTCTCTCTCTCTCTCTCTCTCTCTCTCTCTCTCTCTCTCTCTCTCTCTCTCTCTCTCTCTCTCTCTCTCTCTCTCTCGTAATATAAATATTATTTCGTACTGAATATTGGAGTGCAATTATGTCTTCATACCTGTATTCGTATAAAGTATACCAACTATTTTCTCATATGTAAATGGTTGCAGACCATTTGTAACTTGAAAAATAGTTGTGTTGATGTTGACTGAGGTGCAAGGTCAACGGAGGGAGCGTTTTGTGTGACGTCAGGTCGTTCGCCACGACAGCCATATGCTAGGACGTAAAATTATCATGCCTTATATCATTTACGTGAAAGATCAATAAACTCCTAAGCACGAAAGCAGAGCCATCACCACCTTTTCCCTAATCTACGTATAATAATTGTTATTCACTGTTGTATACTATTTTCCTTATAATTAAGAAAGCAGTGTGAATTATATAAACCTGTGTGTGGTGTTTTGACCAATGAGACTACAGAGCGCTCATTCGTTCATAATCTAACCCAATACTACGACAACAACAAAAGCGACGTTGCCAATTTGTTCTTTCCATGAAACTATGGGGTGGGGTAAAGGAATACTTTTCCTCGACTGTACCTGTATATACATTACAGTATACAGGTATATACCATACATTACAGCGTTCAGAGTGAATATACATTACAGTATGCAGGTAATATATTAGAGTATACAAGTACATATTGTAGGCATCCATCAGTCTCAGAGACTTTGGAGTTGCGCTCCGATTGTCCGTCCGGAATGGCCTCTCCAGGGCGCAAAGCCAAGGTAGGTTGATACGGGGGGGAAAGTTGTTACCCATGCAGCAGGTCCCCCTTCTCCACGGCTCAATAAGTGGAAAGGAGAAAATTATATCTGTTAACTCTCGTGTCCTCACTGGACACATTCAAGAACTTAAGTGTCCACTTACGACCACTGAACCTGTGTCCTCAGTCATGGCAGGTGAGCTTACATTTATTAAACAGTTTACGAGCACTGAACGACAGCAAGGTTGCATATAACAAAAAAAATGGGTTGCAAAGTTTCGAAGGTCCCAAACAGTTAAATAAATACAGACTTAGCCGCCATGGTCGTGGACAGATGTACAGGCTTCGTAGGTGATTGAGGTAACGCTGAATAATAATGTATTATTATTATTCAATGTATTTACGTCAATAGTGCCATTGAATTTACATTCAATGAGAGACAACCATTGAAATACTTTGAACCATTGAATTTACATTCAATGGTTCAAAGTATTTGTCTGTTCTTGAAATCTGTATTTCCTATGGATTTATTTGTAAGTAGGTAGAATTTTCTTAGTTTAGAAGTATGTTGGGTCGGCCACAAGCGCTTAAAGGACAAAAAGAATTGGTAGATAACACTGTAGGACACTCACTTCAAGGTGATACCTTGAAGTGAGTGTCCTCTGTAATTATGATATTTTTTTAAAGAATGTTCTCTGTAATACACATAAGACATATTATAAATTGACATATTATAAATCCTCGTACAGCAGCCCGTCCTCGTATAGCAGCCCGTCCTCGTATAGCAGCCCGTCCTCGTACAGCAACCCGTCCTCGTACAGCAACCCGTCCTCGTATAGCAACCCGTCCTCGTACAGCAACCCGTCCTCGTATAGCAGCCCGTCCTCGTATAGCAGCCCGTCCTCGTACAGCAACCCGTCCTCGTATAGCAGCCCGTCCTCGTACAGCAACCCGTCCTCGTACAGCAACCCGTCCTCGTACAGCACCCCATCCTCGTACAGCAACCCGTCCTCGTACAGCACCCCATCCTCGTACAGCAACCCGTCCTCGTACAGCACCCCATCCTCGTACAGCAACCCGTCCTCGTACAGCAGCCCATCCTCGTACAGCAGCCCATCCTCGTACAGCAACCCGTCCTCGTACAGCAACCCATCCTCGTACAGCAACCCGTCCTCGTACAGCAACCCATCCTCGTACAGCAACCCGTCCTCGTACAGCACCCCATCCTCGTACACCAACCCGTCCTCGTACAGCAGCCCGTCCTCGTACAGCAGCCCATCCTCGTACAGCAACCCGTCCTCGTACAGCAACCCATCCTCGTACAGCAACCCGTCCTCGTACAACAACCCATCCTCGTACAGCAGCCCATCCACGTACAGCAGCCCATCCTCGTACAGCAACCCGTCCTCGTACAGCAGCCCATCCTCGTACAGCAGCCCATCCTCGTACAGCAACCCGTCCTCGTACAGCAGCCCATCCTCGTACAGCAACCCGTCCTCGTACAGCAGCCCATCCTCGTACAGCAACCCGTCCTCGTACAGCACCCCATCCTCGTACACCAACCCGTCCTCGTACAGCAGCCCGTCCTCGTACAGCAGCCCATCCTCGTACAGCAACCCGTCCTCGTACAGCAACCCATCCTTGTACAGCAACCCGTCCTCGTACAACAACCCGTCCTCGTACAGCAACCCGTCCTCGTACAGCAACCCGTCCTCGTACAACAACCCGTCCTCGCACAGCAGCCCGTCCTCGTACAGCAGCCATCCTCGTACAGCAACCCGTCCTCGTACAGCAACCCATCCTCGTACAGCAACCCGTCCTCGTACAACAACCCGTCTTCGTACAGCAGCCCGTTCTCGTACAGCAGCCCGTTCTCGTACAGCAGCCCGTCCTCAGACTAAGTCCATTCCATTCAGCGGTCGACCCTAAAGACGCATTCATCAAGTCTACCATGCTGATCATTTATAATAGGAATTTTGTCAAATATAAATTAATATTATTTTATATTAGAATATTGTGTATATTTAGACATTGGTTAGGATAGGTGTTTAGGTTCTGTTGGCGATCATTTGTATTCAACTCGTCCTTACACTAGGCTGTTTAAAGCAGCGGCCGTCCTCCTCAGATGCATTCATCAATTTTAACATACTGTGTATTAAAAATTGCTTTGAATCTCATATATAAATTAATATTATTATACATCAAACTTCTATGTATAGTTAGGAGTAGGTTAGGTTAGGTGTTTAGATTCGGTTGGCGATTATTTGTATTTGCAACCCGTCCTCGACTCAAGTCCATTACATCCAGCGGTCGACCCCACAGACGCATTCATTAATTTTTACGTGCTGTTCATTCAAAAAGGGAATTTTCTCATATATAAATTAATATTATAATATATTAGCAGATTGTACACATATAGGCATAGGTTAGGTTAGGTGTTCAGGTTCTGTTGGCCATTATTTGTACTTTTAGTACGTGGGTGAAGCATTTACATCGTTGTGGATCGAACAAAATTCGTCAGTAAAGCACTTGTTCTGGAAGTGTTCGAATGTCAGCAGTTGTGAGTCGTGTGTAACCCGTTTTTCATTCATAAACAAGGAAGCTTGGCGGGTGGATGGAATGACTTTTGAGATCTTTGTATGGAAGACGGGCTGGTATTTGAAGTACGTGGGTGAAGCATTTATGGAATTATAGTTCGAACAGAGGACGTGAGCGAAGCACTTCTTCCGGAAGTGTTCAAACGTCTTCAGGAGTGACCTCCAGACTTCCTGTCGATTTAGTAGAATTCCTTATTATCTAACGTATACAAGTCAGGGTGGTACAGTGACCATTTTGCAACCCGTCTTCAGACCAAGACCATTCTATCCAGCAGTCGACCACGAAGGCGCAGTCATCAATTTTAAAATTCTGTTCATTCAAAACAGAACTTTTCTCAAATATAAATCAGGGTGGTTCAGTGGTTGGGATTGAGGCTGGCACTGCCTTGGTTGGAGATTCGAGTCCCCCTCAGAGCTCCATTTGTTTTTTTAATATTATTTTACTTTTGAGAAGATATATATTTTGAATGAATAGTAATGTTAAAATAGATAAATGAGCCTTGGGGGTCGGACGCTGGCTGGAATGAACATTGCCGGAGGATGGATCGGTTAACAGTTACGTTTCCAACAAGTTCATCCGGTGCCTGCACAGTCTCATACAGTAAGTCATGCTAATATTTAGGAAACATCTTTACAGCTAACTATTATCGAACATTTTATATTTTACCTTAAACGTGTTGCTAAGAATGCCAAAGACTTTGGCTGTGTTGTACAAAGTTGTGTCAGAAGTAATTTAAGACTTGGTATTTAATGATCTAGTCTGAAAGAAATAACATTTTAACCATCCTTGTAGAATTTCATTAATGTTGTTGCTGTTGGCAATATCATAATGTTGTCCAAGGGATTAATATACCTCTTGTTGGCAACTTTCTAAATATTTTACAAATTGTTGAGATGACAGACACTGGTCGATAATTGGCCATTAAATGTACATCTTTATTCTCTTCTAGAAGGATGATTTATGCAACATTTGTGAAACAGAGAACCTTCTAAATGAGGCTGACATGTTACAGAGAACTAATATATATAAGTCAGAACTAGCTTAAATATTTGTTAAAAGTATGTTATCGTCCATAACAGAAATAGTGTGAGAAAATATTACTTGAAAGGAAGGTTCACAACTCCTAACTAGATAAAAAAAAAATATATATATTGAAATAAATCCCCAAATCTGGCCGTGGCCTGAGATGGGTGATCGCGACACAACTCGAGCATAGGATTTGAGAGCAAAACTCAGCGTGGAATGACTGCAAGAACAGACCGCGAGCGCGAGTCATGGAAAAGGCTGAAAGTTTAGACAGTTCCATCCATCTTTTGCGGTTATTGAGGGTTTCTGCCGCGGCCCGCATGACACTTCTTTGATGATTACTGTCATTAATTTAGTGTATTGGAAGGTTTTCGTTGGATGAGAAGGGATGGGTACATGGATGTCACCTCAAACTCAACACACGCACACACTTAAAAGCACACACACATACACACCAAAAAAAAAAAAACTAGTCTAACATCTGGAGCGAAAGAACTTTGTAACACAGCATCAACATGAATTCAGGGATGGCAAGTCCTGCCTCACAGGATTAATTGAATTCTACGACCAGGCAACAAAAATCAGGCAAGAAAGAGAGAGGTGGGCAGACTGCATATTTTTGGATTGCTAGAAAGGTTTTGACACAGTACCACACAAGAGACTAGTGAAAAAGCTGGAGATGCAGGCTGGAGTGAAAGGGAAGGTACTCCATTGGATAAGGAAGTACGTAAGCAACAGAAGACAGCGAGTCACTGTGAGGGGCTAGGTCTCAGACTAGCGGGACGTCACCAGTGGAGTCCCGCAGGGTTTAGTCCTTGGACCTATACTGTTTCTGATATATGTAAACGATCTCCCAGAGAGTATAGAATCGTTCCTCACGCTGTTTGCCGATGATGCAAAAATTATGAGGAAGATTAAAACAGAGGATGATAGTAGGAGGCTACAAGATGACCTAGACTGAATGAATGGTCCAACAAATGGCTGCTAGAGATCAACCCGAGTAAATGCAAAGTAATGAAACTAAGCGGTGGAAACGGGAGGCGACTCACAGGATACAGAATAGGATATGAAGTACTTCATGAAACAGACAGATAGAAAGATCTAGGAGTTGATATCACACCAAACCTGTCTCCTGAAGTACACGTAAAAATAATTACATGTGCGGTATACGCGAGACTGGCTAACATCAGAACAGCCTTCAGGAACCTGTGTAAGGAATCATTCAGAGCCTTGTATACCACATATGTGAGACCAATCCTAGAGTATGCGGATCCCAGCATGGAGCCCATACCTTGTCAAGCACAAGACGAAGCTGGAAAAAGTTCAGAGGCATGCCACTAGACTAGTGCCAGAAATAAGAGGGATGAGTTACGAGGAAAGGCTGAGAGAAATGCACCTCACGACACTGGAAGACAGAAGAGTAAGGGGAGACATGATCACTACCTACAAAATTCTCAGGGGTATTGACTGGGTAGATAAGGATAAACTATTCAACACTGGTGGTACGCGAACAAGGGGACACAAGTGGAAACTGAGTACCAAAATGAGCCACAGGGAAGTTAGAAAGAACTTTTTCAGTGTCAGAGTAGTTAACAGATAGAATGCATTAGGCAGTGATATGGTGGAGGCTGACTCCATACAGTTTCAAGTGTAGATATGATAGAGCCCAGAAGGCTCAGGAACCTTTACACCAGTTGATTGACAGTAGAGAGGCGGGACCAAAGAGCCAGAGCTCAACCCCCGCAAGCGCAAATAGGCGAGTAAACACACACACACACACACACACACACACAATAGAGGGAAAATAAATTGGTAAGAAAGGTGGGGACTAAGAACTAAAAGCTAAAAGGTCCTCTCATACACATCCACAAATTAATTCTGGATAAACCAAGAGACCATTTGGCCTCTTTGAAGTTTTTCTTTCTTGATGGATTTTTTACGTCCTGTTTTCCTACCTTTTTACGTCCTATTTTTCCTATTTATACTTTTTTCGATTCTTCTTCCTTTCTTCCTTTTTTCCTCTAATTTACTTTACCAGATTCTCTTATTCTTTCATTTCTCTTATTATTACACTTTCTTTTTCATACCTGTCATCTTATTCCTACGCTTCATCTTATTCTTAGAAGCGTCTCACTTCGCATCTCACTTTCTTCCCTTATTTATTTGTCACTTTCACTCTCTGCTACACGACCTGATAATGGTCTAGGACGGACCGAAACGTCGTTTCTCTATCTTCTGGTGTTTGGTTTGGTCATCATATCTTCTGGTGTGTGGTTTGGTCATCATATCTTCTAGTGTGTAGTTTGGTCATCATATCTTCTAGTGTGTGGTTTGGTCATCATATCTTCTGGTGTTTGGTTTGGTCATCATATCTTCTGGTGTTTGGTTTGGTCATCATATCTTCTGGTGTTTGGTTTGGTCATCATATCTTCTGGTGTTTGGTTTGGTCATCATATCTTCTGGTGTGTGGTTTGGTCATCATATCTTCTGGTGTGTGGTTTGGTCATCATATCTTCTGGTGTGTGGTTTGGTCATCATATCTTCTGGTGTGTGGTTTGGGCATCATATCATCTGGTGTTTGGTTTGGTCATCATATCTTCTGGTGTTTGGTTTGGTCATCATATCTTCTGGTGTTTGGTTTGGTCATCATATCTTCTGGTGTTTGGTTTGGTCATCATATCTTCTGGTGTTTGGTTTGGTCATCATATCTTCTGGTGTGTGGTTTAGTCATCATATCTTCTGGTGTGTGGTTTGGTCATCATATCTTCTGGTGTGTGGTTTGGGCATCATATCTTCTGGTGTGTGGTTTGGTCATCATATCTTCTGGTGTGTGCTTTGGGCATCATATCTTCTGGTGTGTGCTTTGGGCATCATATCTTCTGGTGTGTGCTTTGGGCATCATATCTTCTGGTGTGTGCTTTGGGCATCATATCTTCTGGTGTGTGGTTTGGGCATCATATCTTCTGTGGTTCGGTTTGGTCATCATATCTTCTGGTGTGTGGTTTGGTCATCATATCTTCTGGTGTGTGGTTTGGTCATCATATCTTCTGGTGTGTGGTTTGGGCATCATATCTTCTGGTGTGTGCTTTGGGCATCATATCTTCTGGTGTGTGGTTTGGTCATCATATCTTCTGGTGTGTGGTTTGGTCATCATATCTTCTGGTGTGTGGTTTGGTCATCATATCTTCTGGTGTGTGCTTTGGGCATCATATCTTCTGGTGTGTGCTTTGGGCATCATATCTTCTGGTGTGTGCTTTGGGCATCATATCTTCTGGTGTGTGGTTTGGGCATCATATCTTCTGGTGTGTGGTTTGGGCATCATATCTTCTGGTGTGTGGTTCGGTCATGATATCTTCTGGTGTGTGGTTCGGTCATGATATCTTCTGGTGTGTGGTTCGGTCATGATATCTTCTGGTGTGTGGTTCGGTCATGATATCTTCTGGTGTGTGGTTTGGTCATGATATCTTCTGGTGTGTGGTTTGGTCATGATATCTTTTGGTGTGTGGTTTGGCCATCATATCATCTGGTGTGTGGTTTGGTCATCATATCATCTGGTGTGTGGTTTGGTCATTATATCTACTGGTGTGTGGTTTGGTCATCATATCATCTGTTGTGTGGTTTGGTCATCATATCTACTGGTGTGTGGTTTGGTCATCGTATCATCTGGTGTGTGCTTTGGTCATCGTATCATCTGGTGTGTGGTTTGGTCATCATATCATCTGGTGTGTGGTTTGGTCATCATATCATCTGGTGTGTGGTTTGGTCATCATATCATCTGGTGTGTGGTTTGGTCATCATATCCTCTGGTGTGTGATTTAGTCATCATATCCTCTGGTGTGTGGTTTGGTCATCATATCCTCTGGTGTGTGGTTTGGCCATCATATCATCTATACTAATATATCTCTATGTATCTATGTATCATTCATTTTTTATATTTATATACACATATATTTATGTATCTCCTAGTCTGACAGGGTGAGATAGCTGATACAGAAACTAGTGTGTCATTAAGCACTCAAGGTGATAAAGATGCTTTTACATGCTCAGGTTATAAAGTTATATCACATACATTGTATAATTGATACAGTACATGGTCAATCTTGGGTACAAGTACAATGTATCATCAAGTGTTCCAGTATTCATATAGTAGTTACAGAGTTCAGCATACCTCAGCCCAACGGGCGAAAATCAGTCAATATGGGACATTCTACAATATAATGTTCAAAAGAGTTCATGCTCTCTCTTTCACAAAGTTGACACATTGTGTTATAGTGGCGTATTCTGGCCACTATAACATCACATTCCCGAGTTCTTGCTCTATTTGTCCCCATATGTGAATGACTCCTCACGATATTTAACATAATATTTAATGCTACAACTTTCGGGTCTTTGTGAATGTGTTAAGTCGGTGAGATTTTCATTAGATATTTGTTTAAGTATTCTCTTTGTCACTGTTAATTCTCTTTGTCACTGCTACCCATATCAAATTTCTACCACTAGTTTTCTACAGGCTGTGTTTGCAAGCATATCAACAGTGTCGTGCCTTGATATGTCAACATGTGATATTAATTCATAGGAATTTAATTTCAAATCTGTTTTCTTTAGCAGCTAAAACATTCATTGGAATATCACCGACTATTTTCTGGGTGTTACTACTATATGCGTTCAATGCCAGGAGTGCACTCTGCGAGTCAAAGTATGTAAGTCCACTGCCTTTGTCTTTTAAAACTTCAGTGGCAAGATATATGCCTGCAAATTCGGTTTGAATTTTACTAGACCAGTCACTGATGCGCTTCATTGCTGTATGTACGAGAGAAGATTGTTCAAATATATTACATGCACGCCCGGTACATCGTCCACCTTCTACAGAACCGTCGGTATAGCACTGATACATATCGTTACCCATATCCTGAACACTCTCAGTGATGCTTTTCAGCTTTAATAATGTAGAGTGTTACACTATCTTTCTGGGGGTGTATTTACAAATCAACTTATAGATCCCAGTTATCCCATGAAGTAATTAGTACATCAATTGAGTTGGGTACATATTTAATATTTTGATGGAGTTGGCTACCTTGAAGAACCAAAATGCATAATCAGATTTGGCTCTTCTTCTATAGACCTCAGGTGAGTGTAGCATATTAGAAAGTTTAGCTTGAAACTTCATGTGCTGCAGAGATCTACTCAATGCCTTCACGCCGAAAACTATGCTAATGGACAAAATTCTCCCACTTATGTTAAGTAATTTTAACTCTGCTCTCATATTAATCATGAGTATGCAAGCCATATTCATGTTGCATAAGGCATAAAGCATAAGGCATACTCATGCTGTAGACGTGTGCATACTCACACGAGGCAAAGGAGTACAAGGAACGAATACCTCTGGGTAGAGGTATTCGGGTGAGTGGTACGGCAAGGGAACAGATGACGCTAGATAGATAGTGCAGAACTTCACACTGATAAAGAAGTGTGTTTGAAGTCAAAGGAAGATTAGAGTGTACATTAACTTGTCCGAGGGGTTGCTCCTGCAACTGACACAAGGGCTGATGGAGTGACCATAAAGAGAGAATGTTCAGATCACTGTCTTTGAGGTAAAGAAGCCTCGAGATATGAGGGTAGAAAATCGTGAAAGTAGAAAGCTTTTCTCTATAGATGCCGAGAGGAAAAAATCTATGTTCACCACTTTAAGAAATTATACTGAAAGATACTATACATATAAAAGTTACAAGACAGCTGAAGCCAGCCAATAAAGAATTGCTATAAGGAAAGTTAAATACAAATACCTTCGTCTTCTAGCTGCATAATATTATGCATGGGAATTGAAATGAAAACAAGAACTATCATGTAGAAACATGAAATGATGAAAATATCCGCTCGTAACATTGTTTAGACAGAACAAAGTTGAAAAAAAAAACTAATTATTCAGCAGCCAATTTTGTTTGACACTTTTCCACAAAACACAATTTCTGCGTGACAACTAATTCAACAGATGATGTACACCAAGAAATAATAGGCAAATAACCGCACTAGGAGATGAGTCGGCAGTGACAACAACCTCCCAGCGGACTCCAAGAAACCGCGAGATGCCTTTGAATAACCTCCAACATGGAGTGACAAGCGGTTTTAAGAAACGGGAGAGGGAGGCCAGATACTGTGTGGAAGGGAAGACTATATAGAAAAAAAGACTTGATGGAGAAACATTACACACACTAGTGCTTTCCCGGGGCGCACAAGACCCTAGTCATGGGATAAAGGAACGCTAAACAACATATGTTGAAGGTTGAGCATAAACAACATTTGTTGACGTTGAGCAGCTGTAGCGTCTTCAACGCCTGCATGGAGTCCCACCTCCTTAAAGCACCTGACTTTCACTTTTCAAGCACCTGAGCTTCATCTTATGAAACACGTCCAGCCCCACCTCATCAAACACGTGCAGCCCCACCTCATCAAACACGTGCAGCCCCACCTCGTCAAACAAGTGCAGCCCCACCTCATCAAACACATCCAGCCCCACCTCATCAAGCACGTCCAGCCCCACCTCATCAAACACGTGCAGCCCCACCTCATCAAGCACGTCCAGCCCCACCTCATCAAGCACGTCCAGCCCCACCTCATCAAACACGTGCAGCCCCACCTCATCAAACACGTCCAGCCCCACCTCATCAAGCACGTCCAGCCCCACCTCATCAAGCACGTCCAGCCCCACCTCATCAAACACGTGCAGCCCCACCTCATCAAACACGTCCAGCCCCACCTCATCAAGCACGTCCAGCCCCACCTCATCAAGCACGTCCAGCCCCACCTCATCAAGCACGTCCAGCCCCACCTCATCAAGCACGTCCAGCCCCACCTCATCAAGCACGTCCAGCCCCACCTCATCAAACACGTCCAGCCCCACCTCATCAAGCACGTCCAGCCCCACCTCATCAAGCACGTCCAGCCCCACCTCATCAAGCACTTAACCAAGGTGAGGAAAAAATCGGAACTGTTATGAGGCTGAAGAATGAGATGAGACGAATGCTGTATTGGGGAGAAGTAAAGGAACATAACCTCACCTCTTTGTAAGAGAACTGAATCTCAAATTTCCAGAGAGCTGAACCTCACAATAGGGAAAATGAATCTCACAAAACAAGAGAACTGAACCTCGCCAAATAAGTGAACTGAACCACACATGTATATAAGGGATCACAAACCGGCCGCGCTCACAGCCTTAAAAGTACTCATGGAAATTACCCGACTTGTGGGGAAACTTTTATTGTCAGTTTGTGAAGGAAAATGAACAAGGGAGTCAAATAGTGAAGGAAAATTCCATATGCAAATTAGATACGATAAAACCCCAAGGAGTTGAGAGGCGGTTTTCAGGATCAGAAGCTCAACCTCCTGCAGCCACAAAGTGAGGTCACACACACACACAGACACACACACACACACAGTAAAATGTGATCATCCTTGTATATTGCTAATTAGCAAAACATTTTATCCCACGTATCACGCTGCAATTTTAATTTTTCTGATGCTATAGTCGGCTGCATTGTATCACAGTTCCTTTAGATTTTGTCCACAGTGTATAACAACTTCTCACATGGTTCTTAATTTAGAAATCATCACGTTTTCAAGAGAAGATAATTTCACCGAGTTACAACTCAAGATCCGCATCCCTCCCTTTAAAATTAACCTTCTCGACAAATAATGACATGAATATTTTCATCCTGGCTGGGCCGAGCTGAAGCGCAACCTTGCAAGGAAAGAGCTCTCACACGGGCAAATACACTCCAAATTTATATATATTTTTTTTTTGTATGCGAGAAAGTCAAGAGAAGTCAGCGAGTGTGAACTGAAGACAATTTCTCCGCGGAGTGACAAGGATGGTGCTGGAGAGTGAAAGCTTGAGGCTGTCAAGCTGCAAAACATCCCGGCCTGTCTGACACTGGACTGTAAAGTGAGGTGAACACAGAATGTTTGGTAATATGTTTATTGTTTGTGATGTGTGTCTATGTATGTATTAACACGTTGTACTGAACGTTGTGAGAATAGCTTGAGCTACCTCATCCCTCTGTGTATTTTACCTCAATAAACTTATTTCAATTTCAACACAGAAAACACACAAATGCTTCCAGCTGAAAGACTTATAAATGGAAGTGATTATTATTTTCAGCGATGAACTATAAAAAGATCACCATACTTATCAATATGACTAACAATATCTTCACTAGAAGCAAGATGAAATAATTATAATTTCCCATATGTGATCATTTATCTAACTTGTATTGCAATTATGAAAATGGATCATTATATTCTCACTGTTATTAATCGATGAAAGTGTGATGTTCAGTCATGCAGTCGGCATGTGCGCCCAATACATTCTTATGTAATTTGTAATGAACCACAGTGCAGTAACCGACCGAGATTGGGAAATTATATTTAGATTTTGGAAGATTTCAGTCTTCTGGGGAAAGAGAGAGAAAGAGAGAGAAAGAGAGAGAGAGGGGGGGGGGGGGGAATGGAAGAGGTACAATACAATGGTGACCTATTGAGGTCACCCGAGAGACTTCTCCCACAGCAGCCGTGACTACTGTGGTCACCTGGGAGGCTCTTCTCCCACAGCAGCCGTGACTACTGTGGTCACCTGGGAGGCTCTTCTCCCACAGCAGCTGTAACTGGTGCCTCGTCACGGAAGAATGGAAACTGAGAAGAAAGCGCTAATCCAGGATGACTCTTATCGCACTTGGGATTGATATCACATGATATCTATGTATCATATAGCACTTTATGACAGGCTAGGAGCTGTGATAGGTGGATGGAAGGATGGCCTGCAAGGTGCCCAATCACTTAAGACTATCGGGGATCGAACGCCGACTTGCAAGAAGGGAGATTATCGCTGTACCAGTCCAAGCATTTTTATGTAATTTATGTACCAATATAAAGTATTTTTTCAGCTTTATTCTCTCACTAAATATTTTATGTCTAAAGTTACGTATACAATAAAGAACGTCTCTAGGATCCACCGCAATACTTGTTTTGTTGACATTTAGAGTCTTTGAAAATGTCTCGCGGCGTCATTAACTACTGATGGGGTCATTAACTATTGAACGTAGTGGTGTGGAAGCTGCAGCTGTCCGTGTACGTGGTGTGGAAGCTGCAGCTGTCCGTGTACGTGGTGTGGAAGCTGCAGCTGTCCGTGTACGTGGTGTGGAAGCTGCAGCTGTCCGTGTACGTGGGTCTGAGCCTGCGACTGTCGGTCAGGAAATATGGACGAAACAAATTTTGATTCTGTTACTCTGATCAAACTTCTAATATGTTATGAAGTCAACAGTCCCACTGTGTCACGATTGCTAACTTGCTTAATCATCTACAACATAACAATTTGCCATTATTATTCGTGCAGTTTGGAATGTGTGAGCTGTTGTGGTGATGGTTTGAGTAGTTAGTAGTTGTAGCTGATGGAACCGACTGAAAGGATACGTGTTACGGCCACTTAGGACCAGTAACCGGGTTCTTGATGTTATAACCTCTTTTAGTGTATCCGATCCCAAGTCAGTTGTAGGTTTTCAAAAAGTTGGCTATATAAAGCAGTAGTGCAATACATAAATAAAGGTGGTGGGGGGCGGGGGGGGGGGGGGGGGTAAGCGATACTCAATTCCCGTCACCACTGTATATTGAAGTATATATGCACAATAGCGTGTCTTTCACACAGGACACAAATACTTTAGCAGTGTTCATCAACTCTAGTGATTCCACAGTCTTTGTCCAATCGTACTGGCGAGCTCACCTTCCACGTGGGCCAGTCCACCCATACAGTATCACGATGTGCCTACACCTCACCTTCGCTCACCAGCTACTCACTGGCAGAGGGCATCAGCAACACGCTGACATGGGTCCCAAACTTATACCGGGGAAGCTAACCCCCTAGCAGAAGCCTCTAGCAGCTTGCTAGCAGCACTTCACGATAGGCACATCACCATCTTCCGTAACCCTTAATAGCCAATCCCGGGTACGCCGATCTTTACCAACACTGTGTATACTAGCAGCTAACACACTGCTTAGATCGACAGCGGATACTTAGTCTTCTTTGCAGGACCAAGCTAAGGGTTCGTGGACAGCCCATGGTAAACTGCCTTCCTCAGTACAACCGCCTCCACATGTCACCTCTGTGGACATAAAAAACGTCCTTAATTAAATGGACGGTACACTGGGGAAACCATGAGGTAACACTCTTTCACCGGGGAGTTGTTATTATGCTCGTAGCTACAACCTAGATGGCGCTGGTATTGATACGCCACCCACCAACAGATGGCGTTGCCTACATGGAGCCCAATACTAAGGGAGTTGGAGTGGCGACCCATAGATTGCACTGGAATATCCACTCCACACACCGACGATGGTGTCAATACCATAACAATAAGGTTGCTGTTAGCAGCATTATTCGCTATTCCTGAGAAGAGACAGTGGTTGGCCTGGTTCTGGTTCTGGCCTAGTCCTAAGGGGAACTTTAATGAACCTAACGAACCTCTTGTACCCGACAATGAGAAACCATGGAATCATGACGATTACGTTCTGCATCATTTTGGAAGGTGAACCCTTTTGGAAAACGCACATTACTTTTTGTTCTATTTAGTATTACATTATCATGTAAATAGTGAACCTTGAGCAAACCTAAGGATTGTGGAGATGTTGGGTAGAGACCGACGATGCTCGACCACATTTACTTTCTTTATATATACAAGAGTTCTTACATTATTGTAAAGCCACTAGCACACATAACGTATCGAGCAGGTCCTCAATCCTAATTTTCCCCGGAGTACGACCCCCGCTAAATCGTTTAACAATCAGGGGCCAGATTCACGAAAGCACTTACGCAAGCACTTACGAATGTGTACATCTTTCGTCAATTTTTGACGGCTTTAGTTACACTTATTAAACAGTTTACAAGCATGAAAACTTGCCAATCAACTGTTGTTATTGTTATAAACAGCCACCTGGTGCTTCGGAGCTCATTAACTGTTTAATAATTGGAAACAAGGCCGCCAAAGATTAAGAAAAGATGTACAGGTTCGTAAGTGCTTGTGTAAGTTCTCTCGTGAATCTGGCCCCAGGTACCCATGCACTGCTGGGTGAACAGAAACGTACAGTTAAGGATTGGCGCCCAGGCAATCCTCCCTGGCCAGGATACGAACCAAGGCCGAACATCCGGACAAACATCAGCATACACAAGGGCCGAGCAGTGATTGATGTTTCTCATCATCTAAGTTACACGACACCCCGCGGATTGTATCCAGGATAACAAGTCCCCGTGGCACAGAGGTAAAGCACTCGCCCAGCGCTTCGCGAGCGCTTCGGCCTGAGTTCCTTTCCTGGCCAGGGAGGATTGACTGGGGCCCAGTCCTTAACTGTACGCCTCTGTTCACCCAGCAGTAAAACGGTACCTGGTTGTTAAACGATTTGGCGGGTCGTATTCCGGGAAAATTTAGTATTAAGGACCTGCCCGAAACGCTATGCATGCTAGTGGCTGTACAACAATGTATGAACTCGTGTATATATAAATAAAATAAAATAAAATAATTGTCAAGAGAGAGAGAGACATACACGTTTCCAGTATGATCCACGTTCCAAAAGTATGCGTATCAAGTGAACAAATTACATGAAGAACATATCATGTACTCAGAAAACAAGCCATGTGTAAATAGAATATGAAGAACATAACAATATAGAGAGCATGAAGAATATATCTGTTCAATAAATCAACACATACGATGCATCATAAGCCCAGTTAGATAAACTACATCATTAATTGTATAAATGCATTATACAATTAATTATTAGGTATTAAGTTGGGACTTTATGAGTGGGTAAAGAATGTATATCGCAAGTTAATGAATTAAATAAAGGCATTACAGATGCTCCTGGTCTTATGACTTTACGAGTTGGGAAACAATGTATATCGCAAATTAATAAATTAAATAAAGGCATTGTAGATGTTGCAGGTCTCCATATTATTCATTGAATAGCTTTAGTCAGTATTGATATCCTACAAACTTAGCTTCTATTTTGGAAATTTTCTTCGTTAAAAAAGTGCTTTAAATATTCATTAACTAATTTATCTTAGAAACAACAAATTATAATTAGTATCTCAATGCACAATTCGTTGAATTAATCTCCAATACTCTTTTCCCCTTCAATTTAATGTATCTTCAAAATCGTACAGTGTCCCCCTAAAGCAAAGTTTTCTGTGATTTTTACCTCACTTTACTGACGCGTCTATAGAAACGGAGTCTAAAATATTCTCGTCAATAAGGACTTATTTATTTATTTGTATTTATTTATATGCACAAGAGTTCTTACATTTTTGTACAGCCACTATCACGCATAGCGTTTCGGGCAAGTCCTTAATCCTAATTTTTCACACTCACATTCTCAGGGAGCAGCCCGTAGCTGTCTAACTCCCAGGAACCTATTTACTGCTACGTGAACCGCCTCAGGGTAAAAAATAACTGAATATTTTTTTTTTTTTTTTTTTTTTTGAGATATATACAAGAGTTGTTACATTCTTGTACAGCCACTAGTACGCGTAGCGTTTCGGGTAGGTCCCTGGAATACGATCCCCTGCCGCGAAGAATCGTTTTTTCATCCAAGTACACATTTTACTGTTGCGTTAAACAGAGGCTACAGTTAAGGAATTGCGCCCAGTAAATCCTCCCCGGCCAGGATACGAACCCATGACAGCGCTCGCGGAACGCCAGGCGAGTGTCTTACCACTACACCACGGAGACTGTTTTCTGACTGATATTTGTTTCTGCCTCCGCCGGGGGTCAAACCCAGACCCTTAGGACTACGAAATCCAGGCGCTGTCAACTCAGCCGTCAGGCCCCTAGGATGGGTATCTAATCTTGAGATGATTTCGGGGCTTTAGTGTATACGCGGCCCAGTCCTCGACCAGGCCTCCACCCACAGGAAGCAGCCCGTGACAGCTGACTAACTCCCAGATACCTATTTACTGTTAGATAACAGGGGCATCGGGGTGAAAGAAACTCTGCCCATTGTTTCTCGCTGGCGCCCGGGATCGAACCCAGAACCACAGGATCATCCGTCCAGTGTTCTGCCCGCTCAGCCGCCGGCTCCCCCATCATTAATAAATCTCAATAAATCATTATATCTTTATCCATCTTTAGGATGGGTAAAGATTACGTCGTGGAGTCCTGGCATGCATGTCTTGATAAATTTTATAAAAATATATTATGGTTTAAAATTTTCTGAACTGAAATTTATAATTACTGAATTAACATAGTATATATATTTTCATTGTTGTGCCCCAGCATTCATATGCAAATTAGTTTTTGTATTAATAAGCAAATATATAGTTAACATCTGCCAAAGAATGTCAAGTACTATCCTTCGGAAGGACAACTTGGCACAGAGGATATATTCACTGAGAGTTTACTTTTGTCGTGGAATGTGTTCACGACTAAAGAATTCTTGTGGGTTGGTCAGAAAGCCATTATGGTAGCTTTATTAAATCCCCAGAGGTTGATATAGGTATTAAGACAAACACCAAACCAATGACAGCTTGGATAACTTGAAAATTCGAGTGAATGTAATACAGATTCAAAGCTGCTAGGCATCTCATGCCAGCTGGTCTGAAATCAATAATAATTTTAGATATTCAATAACAATAATATATTCAAAAGTTGTTTACATTGTAGCATCTTGATTACAAAATTTACTGGTGGAAATAAAAATGTTGTCACTAGACTCATTCGTTATCAACAATTCACCACCATATGTAACTATCTAATTGACTCGTGAATGTTTTTTTATATCTGTAGGCCTACAGGCTTCAGATGCAAACAAATCATAATTTAAATACTAAATCTCTCTCACTTTAAGTTTGTCTATAATTTCTATCTTCTCAATCAAGTAAAATTACATAACAATATAAAAAGAACTGATTTTATTATAAAAATACTTTATGTACCCATTAATTTGTGCCTGCAGGATCGAGCTCCAGCTCTTGGACCCCACTGGGTCCAAGTGTTGTACAAGTAATGATACAATTATTTAAAACAAAAATAAGAAATGTGCAACTATATTTTTACCAATATGTTAGTTATGCACAATTTTTATTTTTAATTGGGATTAACTCCAGATCATGTACAAAGTTTAAAGCAATAAGTAATATATTTAACAAGAAGTATATTTTACTACTCGGTGTAGTGAAATATGTTAATTATTATTATTAGCGTTCATATTTAATTCATATTATTATTAGCGTTCATATTTAATTATTAGCGTTCTGAACTATAATAAAGGTAAAAGTATCCTTGCTGGGAAGTTAAGAAGCTGTAGATTAAGCCTAAATTTAATAACCTCGATTCCGTGATGAGCTTAAGGCCTATCCACCGCGAGGGAGTCATTAAGTTTACTGGCCAATTAGCATGTATAATCTAGTCTTGAACATAGTTGAGAAAAAGGGAAATTCTCAAGTATATATATACACCGAGAAGCGAGGTTCACTTTTCGGTGTATAAAAATCGAGATATATATATAATGTAATATAAACAAAGTAGTGAATGAAAGAAGACCACGTTTTCTAATTTATCTAAAGAAAGTAGAAAGAAACACAACAAAAGTAGAACGAGCTTTATAGTGTGGTAGAGTTTGATAAACCAAAAAAAAATGGCCTTTATCTAAGGACATTTCATTACTAAATCAACATGGTGGCTTCATCCTAACCAACATTTAAAAGACTGACTCCTTGTGGGCCCAAATCTGGTAGTAGAATGTGTGTCTTTCATCAATAATTCAACCCCCTGAAGCTAGCTCAGTGAACTGTTGCAAACCTGTTAGCGGAGGGAATAATTGTGGATGGCGTTCACTGTCTCTTTAAATCTTCAAACTATTATGTAGTTACGCAGACCAGCTGGAATTGCCTCTCACTCATTACAAAGTTAGCGTCATTGGCGCTGTTTTCAGTCCTCATAACAATGGACAGCCATTTTGACCGTCTGTTGCTATGACCGTCAATATGGTTAAAAATAAATGGTCGTTCAGCTGTTGTTTTCACGTTAAACACTCACTCTACCTACCGTATTCCTCTAATTTTAGTATATTACCAACATATTTAGGAACTTGGTAGACATTATTAAACAGTAGCCAACCTTATCAACTTTAAAGTGGTGCCTCCCTCAAACTGCAAGCACTATTACCTTCACTGACGAGGCCGTCAGCCTGGAGTCCTGGTCCAACCTGTCTTCAGACCAAGTCCATTCCATCCAGCGGTCGACCCCAAGGACGCAGTCATCAATTTTAACATGCTGTTCATTCAAAATAGGAATTTTCTCAAATATATATTAGTATTGTTATTTATTAGCATAATGTGCATATTTAGGCATTGGTCAGGTTAGGTATTTAGGTTCTGATGGCGATTATTTGTATTTTATAGTACGTATGTGCAACCCGTCCTTGACTCAAGTTCATTACATCCAGCGGTCGACCCCACAGACGCATTCATCAATTTTAACATGCTGTTCATTCAAAACAGGAATTTTCTCAAATATAAATTAATATTATAATATATTAGCATATTGTGCATATATATAGGCAAAGGTTAGGTTAGGTGTTTAGGTTCTGTTGGCGATTATTTGAATTTGTAGCACATGAGTGAAGCATTTACAGCGTTGTGGTTCGAACAAAATTCGTCAGTGAAGCACTTGTTCCGGAAATGTTCAAACGTCATCAGTTGTGAGTCGTGTGTAAGCCTTTTTTCATTCATAAACTTGGGGTTTGGCGAGTGCATGGAATCACTTTTGGGTCTTTGTTTGGATGACGGGCAGGTATGTGAAGCATTTACTGCGGTGTTGTTCGAACAAAAGTCGGCAGTTCGAGAAGTGTTCGAACGCCATCAGCTGTGAGTCACGTATCTACCGTTTTTCATTCTAGACCATGAGTTTGGCGGGTGCATGGAGTGGACTTTAGCCTTTGTTCACGAGGACGAGCTGCCTTGTCAGAGGCCGTGTCATGACAGCAGTGACAGGAGAACTACAGGCAAAACAGTTTAAAAAGGAGAGGGAATACATGATTTATATTTTATTAACGCATTTAGGTACATCTGCATTTGTGCAACTATCCTAGATTATATGAAGGGGAGTACAGGGGGGTCAAAAAACTAGCTTTGTGATGCTAAAATCCCCATCACACAGGATGGTTAGTCATACAGAGGCACGTGATAATTAGTCTGCACTGGCAGACTCTGGGTGCATTATGAAGATATCATAATGAACACAAGAGTGAATAAGGTAGCAGTGACACTAAATGTCTCCATCTTGCAGGATGGTTAGTCATACAGGGCCATATATTCAGTAGCTTGCACAGGCTAATTTTGGGTACATTATGAGGATATCTTCAAAAACACGAGAGTAAATAAAGTAATTGAATAGCTCCAGGTACCTCATGCCAACGGGTCTGAATGATCTGATAACTGGGCATTCGGTGATGTAGTGTGGGAGATCATGCCCCAGTTCCTGCTCACAGAGCTTGCACCTGGAGTGCTCAGGATTGGGAGATCCGTCACCTGTAGCCACCTGCCACAGGTTACGGCAACCAAACTTGATCCTGGCAACCACTGTGTTGCACAGTCTGGCGGACGCTTTGTGCTGCCCATAAACATAGGTTTCAGATCTGAACCAATAATAGCTTTTTATACTGATGCTTTAAGGTCGTTGGGAGTCAGTAATTTCTCTCCTATCAGACCTGAGTGTTTGAGACAATATAGTTTAGACAACAAAGACGGTGGTACCTAGATCTAATTCAACTTCATCTTTGTTACACGCTAATTTGGCTGCAATGTCTGTGTCATCACGATGGGTTATATATATGTAATTACCTAAGTGTAGTAACAGGATGAGAGCTACGCTCGTGGTGTCCCGTCTTCCCAGCACTCTTTGTCATATAAAGCTTTGAAACTACTGACTGCCTTGGCCTCCACAACCTTCTCACCTATGATGGTATCCATACAAAGGAGATTCGAAACCCTTTACTCTGTGCAGCGATAAGGCCATGAAACAATGCGATGGAATCAGAGTGTGCGCGAGTGTAAATTATTCAAATATACAGCGTGTTGTGTGTGTTTAATCTGAGCATGAAGGCTTCGTGAACCATGTAGGATGTTTACCTCTGGCCGCCCACCCGTACAATGGCCTCAAATACATTGGTAAAGGTTTTCCACAGCAGTGACTTTGCTCTTTGCCCAGCCTTCCATCATATTATTACCGCGCAGCAGCCTTGACGGGGCGACAATAATTTATTTTACCGTTTGTCCGTAGATGACGTTTACTGTGGCGCCGAGGAAGGTTATCTTGAGGTTATCTTGAGATGATTTCGGGGCTTTAGTGTCCCCGCGGCCCGGTCCTCGACCAGGCCTCCACCCCCAGGAAGCAGCCCGTGACAGCTGACTAACACCCAGGTACCTATTTTACTGCTAGGTAACAGCGTAACGTACACTTTTCTTCAGGCAACACTGACATGTGAGGCTGAGGAATGTACAGTGTTCCTCAGGCAACACGGACATGTGAGGCTGAGGAATGTACAGTGTTCCACCAACAACACTGTATAAGGCGGGACTTACCTTAACTACTCTGCTTCTATAGCGTCTTCGTTTCATATTTTGGGAAGTTTCCATTTTAGTCGTTAATTATTAACGCTATGATCCCATGGTTTAGATTGGTATTATATATATTATTATTTCTTCTATTGGTGATGACTGAAGAAATTTTAATGATAATATTATGCTAAAGATTATTATAATAATAATAATAATAATAATAATAATAATATTAATAACAATAATAATAATAAAAATGAGAAAATCAGTCGGAGCCATGCAGAGGATTCGAACCTGCACACTCTTAGTACTCCTGCGCCCACGTTAAATTTAGGATATCATGGTCTAGTGGTTTAGGGCGTGTGTTTGGTCATACCCAGTGTGCTGGTTCAAGTCCTTCTCATAGCTCCTTATTTTCTCACTATTAATAATAATAATAATATTAATACTAATAACCATATAATTATAAACAAAATATGTAATAAAAGGTGGAATAATTGTTTTAGAAATTTAAAGAGATCAATATTATAGAAAAAGTTGTTCCTTGTATATATCAATAATCTTTCCATCTCCATCTTCTAAATGTACCTGTATTCAAATCGTAATATATAACAATGTTCTCGTTGTAACAGTCTTCTGTGTCTTTCTATTAACTTCTTTGTACTCTGCACAGCAGGAGTGTACACGAGCAGCTGGTGTGAATACCACAGTATACACACATACAGTGTACAAGAGTAAAGAAATCCACAAGGGCCGTGACGAGGATTCGAGCCTGCGTCAGGTCTGCGTCAGTGTCTGCGTCCCAGACACTGCCTTAATCGACTGAGCTACGAAAGGGTAAAAGAGTTGAAACCGAAGTTTTACTGAACTTACTCGAGTAGGACTGAACTTATTTGTTCATTTAATGCATCACGTTAGTGTCATCTTTGTGTGTAGTGTACGAGAGTAATTTAGTTTACACTGAACATTATGTATGTTCACAAGTACCTCGTAGTATGAATGTTCACAAGTAATGCACACGAGTTACTTAGTTTACACTGTACAGTATAAATGTTCACAAGTGTCTAGTAGTGTACATTATGCAGTATGAACAAACAGGAGTATCTCGTGTTGAAGCTCCTCCACATGTTATGAATGTACACAAATCTCACATGGTCTTCCCTGGAGAGTTCAACTGTAACTATGTTAACTAAGAAAGTGCCTTGTCATTAACATGTTAATCTTTGGAGGTGGTTGCAGAACACTTCAGATATAATCATTGTATATTACAGTCCATATCCGATACTTAATACAGCAACACCTCAATAAATCCTCATTATTTACAAATAGCTTTTAAAGAGTTGCTGACGTATGCATTGTAGTTATAGTCAGCCTAGCAGGTAACGAATTATAACTGACTATGATCTGGCATCAGGAGGCAACAGATGGTATGGAGGAGGGAGGGAACGCAGCAGGTGGCGGTGCATATATAAGCTCACAACAGCCCATCCGATCATCATTACCATACGCGGGCCACTCAGGTTAAGGTAACTACACAGTTGCCTCATACAGCTCAGACCGGACGTAACCCCACCCTCTCTTTTTAAGGTTGTTAGCTGAAGGTTGAACAGTTATGGTAAGTACTGACGGCATCACCGCAATGATGTGTCTTTTCAAATTTACCAAAACTGCATCACACTCTCCATCACTACAGCCACAGACGTTCCTAACTTAACTGTATAAATAGATTACTCGCAGCAGCTTCACTCTACCCACCATTGTTTCTAGTATCTCCTATAATAATAATATTTTATTAACAAATCAAGATTGGAACATCATCCCACAGTCCACCTCAACTCTCTCTCCCAAAAGCGTCAAAATGACTTTTCATATCAGGCTTAAATTGCAACTAACAGCATTGCATTTACAAGCATGTTGCCGGTCCTGAGATATCATAAACAGGCGGGGAGCAGCACGGAGGCTCACAGGACTGCCCTTCGAGCCTTCGTGTTAGTGACGACAGGATACTGAGGAAGGCGTCTGTTTTTTCAGAAGTTTGTGCTGGTCTCCGTGAGCGTGGCCCTGCTGGTGGCTTCCTGCTTAGCGGGACCCAGTGTTAGTTCCTTCTCTACCTCTTCCACTGGTGGAAGCCACGGGGCATCTGGAGGAGGAGGAGGCTATGGCTCTTCTGGAGGAGGAGGAGGCTATGGCTCTTCTGGAGGAGGAGGAGGAGGCTATGGCTCTTCCGGCGGTAGCGGAGGAGGCTACGGTGTGCCTGCCACAGCTAACATCAACTTCAACCTCGGAGCTCCAAAAGGCGGTGGCTCCGGCGGTGGCAGCTATGGAAAGTAGAGATGCAGCAGTTATGTCCGGATTGGTGAAGGCTGTTAAATGTTTGTCTTTACTGAGTCTGCATGCGTGACTGTGTACACATTATTGCACAACCTCAATATAGACAGGAAAAAGTATATTCACACACACACACACACACACACCGCTCAACCCTGCAGGCACCAAATTTAATATTCCTCTATCAGCAATAGTTATACAAAATCAACGCTGCTTCCTTCTGTGTTACAGTTGGCAAGATACTGTAAGCAAGGCATTTCCCTACTCTCCAAATTTTTATTCTATGTATATTTCATTCATGTAATAAAGTTTCTTTTAATCGCATTTTTCAGCTTTTTTCAATCCTTTGAATTTAAAACTTAACAAAAAATTATAACAAAATAGATTTGAAAAAATGCTAATCTGTCTGTACTAACTCAGCGGTACATAAGATATTTCCCTGTTTGGCCTTATATATATATATATATATATATATATATATATATATATATATATATATATATATATATATATATATATATATATATATATATATATATATATATATATATATATATATATATATATATATTTATGTCGTACCTAGTAGCCAGAACGCACTTTTCAGCCTACTATGCAAGGCCCGATTTGCCTAATAAGCCAAGTTTTCATGAATTAATTGTTTTTCGACTACCTAACCTACTTAACCTAACCTAACCTAACTTTTTCTGCTACCTAACCTAACCTAACCTATAAAGATAGGTTAGGTTAGGTTAGGTAGGGTTGGTTAGGTTCGGTCATATATCTACGTTAATTTTAACTCCAATAAAAAAAATTGACCTCATATATAATGAAATGGGTAGCTTTATCATTTCATAAGAAAAAAATTAGAGAAAATATATTAATTCAGGAAAACTTGGCTTATTAAGCAAATCGGGCCTTATATATATATATATATATATATATATATATATATATATATATATATATATATATATATGTCGTACCTAATAGCCAGAACGCACTTCTCGGCCTACTATTCAAGGCCCGATTTGCCTAATAAGCCAAGTTTTCATGAATTAATGTTTTTTCGTCTACCTAACCTTCCTAACCTAACCTAACCTAGCTTTTTTTGGCTACCTAACCTAACCTTACCTATAAATATAGGTTAGGTTAGGTTAGGTAGGGTTGGTTAGGTTCGGTCATATATCTACGTTAATTTTAACTCCAATAAAAAAAAATTGACCTCATACATAGAGAAAAGGGTTGCTTTATCATTTCATAAGAAAAAAATTATAGTAAATATATTAATTCAGGAAAACTAGGCTTATTAGGCAAATCGGGCCTTGAATAGTAAGCTGAGAAGTGAGTTCTGGCTACTAGGTACGACATATATATATATATATATATATATATATATATATATATATACTGAAAACTCACACCCCAGAAGTGACTCGAACCCATGCTGCCAGGAGCACTCTGCATCTGGCGTACAGGACACCTTAACCACTTGACCATCACGACTGGACAAAAGATGATGGTAGCCGAGGCTAATTCTCCATCATCTCGCCGACACTCTGATGCTACTCTTGGGCGTAGTAATATATCAAATAACCTCATTCTTTGGGGCACACGTGAGAAACACAAATGCAAACATTCGAATAGACGAGTGTTTTTATATACATACTATATACATGCCTCACCTATGACAGGAAAAACATGTTTTTTTTAAAAACAGCCCTATCTGTAGTACGTAAGAGCAACATATGCTGTAATCTCTGAAAGTTCTCTTCCGATTACTTTGAAATTTTGACACATCGCTTCATTCGAATACGTGCATGTTTTTATATACCTACTATTTAGATACTATACTTGTGACAGGTAAAAACATGTGTTTTTTGGAAAACAGAGTCATCTGTTGCACGTAAGAGCAACAAACGCTATTCAAAATACGTTACGATTTCATTTCAAGGTTTCCAATTGCATTGATAAATTGAGTTTTCATCGATTTTGATTTATCTTTGTTTGGATTTAATTATTTTGTTTGACAGTGCGTTGGAATTGAGCTCCGTTGTTTACCATAGTGTTCATTTCGTGAGAATAGTTTATAGTATCATGCCTCCAAATACCATAATGCAATGGTATAAAAGAGATATGTAATCTCATATGTATTTCCTTCAGAAGCTAAACCATTCATGAGAATACTATTCAATATGAATTTTCAGTGTTGTTATTTGTCATTTAAGTGCCAAACACGTGCACTCTGATTTGAAGTAAACAAATTTTCAGACTTTATTTGTCTTTTACAAGTTCAGTTCCAAGATCTAGTTCATCTGCTAGTTTAATTTGAGCTGTACTGCTTATTCAATAACGAATGATGATTTCGTTCCATATGCACCTCTATACCCATCCCGTGGGCGGTGGTAGAAAATGTTTCAGAGGCACATTATCAGTTCTGGAACTGAACTCCATAGTTCATTCAGCTAAGCAATTGACAATCTTTTGAAGCTAGTTACACAATTGTTAATGTTACAAACACATGTACATATATATACAATCATCTAATCAAATTCATATATACATGTCAATAATCTTTTTATATCACAAGTGATTTAACAAGAGACTCACAACAGTCACTTTACAAGGCACCTTATACATATAGTGAGTTACGTAGTTACTAGTCAAACCTACCCAAGTAGGCAGCAGCTTTACAGTCATGTGCATGCGTTACCTCTAGTTTAGGTCCCACGCAGGAATATACCTGCAAAAAAAATTGCAGTAAGACAATTTTGGATACTATGCTAAGATTTCTGGCAACAAATCATCATGAATAAAGTATTACACATTTCTTGGACTCCAATTACGGTGTTATTTCTGAATTGTGCGAATCTTTATCATTCCATTAGATAATGACGCAAAATATCCAATTAGTTTTGCTAACAGAGTTTACATTTAGTCAAATCTACATAATCGGATGTTACAACCTCCCATAGGTACTTATAGCTGAGACTAATCCAAGCAGTGGTAACATTCTTGAAGTCTGCAAACCTTATTGGATGACCCATAAACGTGCGGTTATTCCTGCTTAATAGAATGATGGTAAATGGAGTAACTGGTGTGAACTTCATGTTGCCTCTAGTCTACGAGAGTTTGTTGATGTTCCCGGAATATTACTGACCTCAGTCTGTTCAAAGGCAGTCCAGGATAGTTACCAATTCCCTCTTAATGAGCAAAGATTTTGGATAACTCGTCAATGTTATTATGCATTCGAGGAACAATGTGAAAGGAAATCTAACCAGATACTATGTTGTATCAATGGTAGAAGATCGTTTCAATCAAATATATGTGTTATTGTTATATTTTAGACTGAGTTCATAGTCATAAGACTTACACTAAATACATAGCCTTACCTATGGACTAAGCAGCCTAAATAATATTTTTTATTCTTACTTGTTTTCACATGTATTATATTTTCCTCAGGTCCATTTACAAAATTTACTGGCAGGTTCTAGTTCATTTGGTTATTTAGCCCCGCATGTTCCTTGTTTAGTTACTGTGCTGCCTATATGGCCATCAATTGCATAATGTAGAGCCTATTTGCTCAATAATTGATTATTATTCATTCTCTATGCGTAATAATTAGTTGCTCCTCGTTTTTTGCTCATCATATGGGTATTTTGCAATTCATGCTCATCATTTAAACGATAGCTCAATAGTTCCACAAAATTCTCGTAATGTATTAATCACAGAGCAGTGAATTATTAATTATAACTTATGACTATAGATCATTTACGGAATAATACATCGAAATTTCAGCATTATCCGGATGACATATTTTAACTTTATCTCCATTATCAATCCTGTGAGTCATTCATTTTCAGCATTTAAGCTTCATCGGTTAATGTATTGTTCAGTTTCTGAGTGTTGCTTCAGTGGCTGGCAGATATACACCTTTATTATAATAATCAATGATTTAACACAATAAAAACAATATTCATAATAAAAATCTTTATTTTTGCTTCTAAAATACATCAATAATAATCAAATAGGAAATAAGTCATGCATATCCGAACCGTGATTCATACATGAATGCTACTGATATGTATTTAGGCCAATTTCATACTACTGGGATTTATACCGTCATATGAAACGGCACTTAAATTTACTTTAAAATTTTTATTTGAAATTATTTCATACGAAAATTGTTATGTGAGTGCTGAACAAAAAAAAAAATTATAACGACAAGGTTTCAGACTTTCTTGAATTCATACATTCACCTGTTCGTACATTATCCTTATTCATTCCAATATAAAACACCAACTCTGCCAGTGGAGCCGCTACCTTAAACACTGCCAATGAAGCTGCCACTATAACAACTCCCAAAGGAGTTTTTATTGAGTCTTCAACCTTGGAAGTTACCACCGAAACCTAGGCCAGAGGATCCTCCAATGTAACCTCTATCGAAGCCGCGTCCAAAGTTGCCTCCATATCTACCCTGGGGCGCTCCAAGGTTGAAAATGGAATGACTCGTGGGGCCGCTTCCGAAACCGTAGCCTCCACCAACACCTCCAAAGGAACCGTAACGTGTTCCCCCACCAAATGAGCCGAAGCCTATTCCAATGCCTGGACTGGAGAGCCCATAGCTTCCACCTACGTAAGGGTAAGTGGAGAAGGAACTTGCATCGGGTTCAGCATAAGAGCACGCCACCAGGAGGGCAACGCTCATCAACAGTGTCGATCATTACCTTCTGAAAATAAAAAAAAGTATGAGTTTAACTTAGAGAGAAATATACCCAATACATCAAATACACGCATATACTGCGGATAATATATGTTGACACTCTACTACTTGTTCCAATATAGATATTAATGTTCAACAGTTTAGCAAAATATTGCCAATTAATTTTTTCTACTTTTATAGTCAAACGTCTTCAAGTGCATTATATCTTACCATAATGTTGGCTGTAGCAAGGCTCCAAGTGAACTGACTTCAAGAAGAAGCGTCGCGCCTTTTATATCGACGGTAGCAGTCACCAGTGCCTCAACCTGGGTCAAAGGTGGTGACAAGAAGGTAGTATTTAAAAACACATTCATAAATATTTCCTCGTATTGTTCTGATATTCCAGGCACACAACACCGGCAACCTTCAATTCCTAAGCTATGCTGAAAAAGTTAACAAGTCAATTCTGTTAGTTGGTTGGAATGAACATTAAACACCGCTATTCATACCTGAACAATTAGGTTTTGCGATGTTTTCTTCTCTTAGACCTTGGCGCTGATGGGCGTTCGTTTCACGTACTTAATACACGGAACCATCATTGACCTATGTAACCCCTGAGTGAGGTGTGCACTCGAAAAACTCTTTCTTATCGAGACATAAGGAAGGTCAAATAGCTACGTGAATGAAATGCTCATAGTAGTTCGAGCACTGATAATAATATGTTATTGTTGATAATTAATCGTCATGCCCATCATCATTATGATAGCGATCATTGACTGGGCCAAACAGTGAGAGAACATTGAAAATTATCCCTGTGACACTCGCCCAATTGCCATGTATTTCACAACTGTCACACTACAACGTACATCCAGACTCAAATTCAGGCATCTGCATACTTCCAGAGCACCACTATACCACTGCAGCATACATCTAGATTCCCAACTTCACACTCTATTATATATCCAGATTCTCAAAGTCACTCCATTAATAATATTAATACTCCAATCCTCATAGTTTAATTTGAATAAATACTCCTACGACATACTCAAACACACATTATGGTCGCTACAGTTGTACAACACCATAGTTCCTAACCCCTGCAATCTCACTTCAATATACATCCATTCTCCTGCTGTAAAACTCAAGGGGTACAGTACATCCTCACTACCACCGTCACACTCTGGCATAAATCCAGACCCTTACTGTCACATTCCAGCATACATCCAGATCCCTACCGTCATACTCAAGCATACATCATGTCTCCTACCGTCACACTTCAGCATACATCAAGGTTCCTACCATCACTCTCAAACATACATCCAGACTCTTACCGTTACACTCCAGCATACATCCAGACTCCAACCATCATACTCAAACATACCATGCATCCCGACTCCTCCCATTACACTCCAGCATACATCCAGACTCCTACCAACAAACCCCCTCATACAGACAGACAGACTTTTGCGCCACAAACTAGCCCCGTCACACTGCAGGAAAAGCTCCACAAACGCCAGTAATCTTTGCATATCTGACCCACTAAAACCTCTCGTTGACGAGTTCTTGGTTTATTAATTCCATATCTAAACATTTCGTAACAGTATTCATAATAATTTTTAATGCTGAATCTTTGAGGCTTTATGTATTTGATTTGTCAGCGAGATTTTCATCAGACACTTACTTCACTGTTCACTATCATTGTTAATTAAATACTTATAAACGCGTTTAATACTAATCTCCTGGGAGGTATATTTTTTTAAGCATGTCAAAAGTATCATGCCTCCAAATACCATAATGCGATGGTATAAAAGAGGAATGTAATCTTATATGTATTTCCTTCAGAAGCTAAACCATTCATGAGAATACCATTGAATATGAATTTTCAGTGTTGTTATTTTGTCATTTAAGTGCCAAACACGTGCACTCTGATTTGAAGTAAACAAATTTTCAGACTTTATTTGTCTTTTACAAGTTCAGTTCCAAGATCAAGTTCATCTGTTAGTTTAATTTGAGCTGTACTGCTTATTCAATAACGAATGATGATTTCTTTCCTTATGCACCCCTATACCCATCCCGTGGGTGGTGGTAGAAAGTGTTTCAGAGGCACATTATCAGTTCTGGAACAGAACCCCATAGTTCATTCAGCTAAGCAATTGACAATCTTTTGAAGCTAGTTACACAACTGTTAATGTTACAAACACATGTACATATATATACAATCATTTAATCAAATTCATATATACATGTCAATAATCTTTTTATATCACAAGTGATTCAACAAGAGACTCACAACAGTCACTTTACAAGGAACTTTATACATATAGTGAGTTACTTAGTTACTAGTCAAACCTACCCAAGTAGGCAGCAGCTTTATAGTCATGTGCATGCGTTACCTCTAGTTTAGGTCCCACGCAGGAATATACCTGCAAAAAAAAAAATTGCAGTAAGCAAATTTTGGATACCATGCTAAGATTTCTGGCAACTCATCATCATGAATAAAGTATTACACATTTCTCGGACTCCAATTATGGTGTTATTTCTGAATTCTGCGATTTGTCATCATTCCATTAGATAGTGACGCAAAATATCCAATTAGTTTTGCTAACAGAGTTTACATTTAGTCAAATCTACATAATCGGAAGTTGCAACCTCCCTAAGGTACTTATAGCTGAGACTAATCCAAGCAGTGGTAACATTCTTGAAGTCTGCAAACCTTATTGGATGACCCATAAACGTGTGGTTATTCCTGCTTAATAGAATGATGGTAAATGGAGTAACTGGTGTGAATTTCATGTTGCCTCTAGTCTACGAGAGTTTGTTGACGTTCCCGGTATATTACTGACCTCAGTTTGTTAAAAGGCAGTCCAGGATAGTTATCAATTCCCTCTTAATGAGCAAAGATTTTGGATAACTCGTCAATGTTATCATGCATTTGAAGAACAATGTGAAATGAAATCTAACCCGATACTATGTTGTATCAATGGTAGAAGATCGTTTCAATCATATATATGTGTTATTGTTATATTTTAGACTGAGTTCATAGTCATAAGACTTACACTAAATACATATCCTTACCTATGGACTAAGCAGCCTAAATAATATTTTTTATTCTTACTTGTTTTCACATGTATTATATCTTCCTCAGGTCCATTTACAAAACTTACTGGCAGGTTCTAGTTCATTTGGTTATTTAGCCCCGCATGTTCCTTGTTTTGTTATTGTGTTGCCTATATGGCCATCAATTGCATAATGTAGAACCTATTTGCTCAATAATTGATTATTATTCATTCTCTATGCGTAATAATTAGTTACTCCTCATTCGTTGCTCATCTTATGGGTATTTTGCACTTCATGCTCATCATTTAAACGATAGCTCAATAGTTCCACAAAATTCTCGTAATGTATTAATCACAGAGCAGTGAATTATTAATTATAACTTATGACTATAGATCATTTACGCAATATTACATCGAAATTTCAGCATTATCCGGATGACATATTTTAACTTTATCTCCATTATCAATCCTGTGAGTCATTCATTTTCAGCATTTAAGCTTCATCGGTTAATGTATTGTTCAGTTGCTGAGTGTTGGTTTAGTAGCTGGCAGATATACACCTTTATTATAATAATCAATGATTTAACACAATAAAAACAATATTCATTACACAAATCTTTATTTTTGCTTCTAAAATACATCAATAATAATCAAATAGGAAATAAGACATGCATATCCTAAAAAGATTCATATATGAACGCTACTGATATGTATTTAGGCCAATTTCATAATACTGGGATTTGTACCGTCATATCAAACGGCACTTAAATTTACTTTTAAATTTTTATTTGAAATTATTTTATACGAAAGTTGTTATGTGAGTGCTGAAGAAAAAAAATATATAACGACAAGGTGTCAGACTTTTTTGAATTCATACATTCACCTGTTCGTATCCTTATTCATTTCCAATATAAAACACCAACTCTGCCAGTGGAGCCGCTACCTTAAACACTGCCAATGAAGCTGCCACTATAACAACTCCCAAAGGAGTTTTTACTAAGTCTTCAACCTTGGAAGTTACCACCGAAACCTAGGCCAGAGGATCCTCCAATGTAACCTCTATCGAAGCCGCGTCCAAAGTTGCCTCCATATCTACCCTGGGGTGCTCCAAGGTTGAAAATGGAATGACTCGTAGGGCCGCTTCCGAAACCGTAGCCTCCACCAACACCTCCAAAGGAACCGTAACGTGTTCCCTCACCAAATGAGCCGAAGCCTCTTCCAATGCCTGGACTGGAGAGCCCATAGCTTCCACCTGCGTAAGGATATGTGGAGTAGGAACTTGCATCGGGTTCAGCAAAAGAGCAGGCCACCAGGAGGGCAACGCTCATCGACAGTATCATTACCTTCTGAAAATAAAAAAGTATGAGTTTAACTTAGACAGAAATATAACCAATATATCAAATACACGCATATACTGAGTGTAATATATGTTGACACTCTATCTACTACTTGTTCCATTGTAGATTTTAATGTTAAACAATGTAGCAAAATATTACCAATTAATTTTTTCTACTTTAATAGTCAAACATCTTCAAGTAAATTATGTCTTACCATAATGTTGGCTGTAGCAAGGCTCCAAGTGAACTGACTTCAAGAAGAAGCGTCGCACCTTTTATATCGACGGTAGCAGTCACCAGTGCCTCAACCTGGGTCAAAGGTGGTGGCACGAAGGTAGTATTCAAAAAACACATACATAAGTATTTCCTCGTATTGATCTGATATTCCAGGCACACAACACCGGCAACCTTCAATTCCAAAACCTTCAACATGCTGAAAAAGTTAAGAAGTCAATTCTGTTAGTTGGCTGGAATGAACATTAAACACCGCGATTCATACCTGAACAATTAGGTTTTGCGATGTTTTCTTCTCTGAGATCTTGGCGCTGATGGGCGTTCGTTTCACTTACTTAATACACGGAAGCATCATTGACCTATGTAACCCTTGAGTGACGTGTCCACTCGGAAAACCCTTTCTTATCGAGGTATAAGGAAGGTAAAATAGCTACGTGAATGAAATGCTCGTAGTAGTTCGAGCACTAATAATAATATGTTATTGTTGATAATTAATCTTCATGCCCATCATCATTATCATAGCGATCATTGACTGGGCCAAACAGGGAGAGAACATTGAAAATTATCCCTGTGACACTCGCCCAATTGCCATGTATTCCACAACTGTCACACTACAGCGTACATCCAGACTCAAATTCAGGCATCTGCATACTTCCAGAGCACCACCATAGCACTGCAGCATACATCTAGACTCCCAACTTCACACTCTATTGTATATCCAGATTCTCAAAGTCCCTCCAATAATAATATTGATACTACAATCCTCATAGGTTAGTTTGAATAAATACTCCTACGACATACTCCAACACACATTATGATCGCTACAGTTGCGCAACACCATACTTCCAGACACCTGCAATCTTACTTCAATATACTTCCATTCTCCCGCTGTAAAACTCTAGAGTGCAGAACATCCTCTCTCCCACCGTCTCACTCTGGCATAAATCCAGACTCTTACTGTCACACTCCAGCATACATCCATGTTCCTACCGTCATACTCCAGCATACATCAAGACGCCTAACGTCACACGCCAGCATACATCCAAACCCTTACCATCACACTCAAGCATACATCAAGACTCCTACCGTCACACTTCAGCATACATCATTGCTCCTACCATCACTCTCAAACATACATCCAGACTCCTACCGTTACACTCCAGCATACATCCAGACTCCAACCATCATACTCAAACATACCATACATCCAGACTTCTACCGTTACACTCTAGCATACATCCAGACTCGTACCATCAAACCCCATCATACAGGCAGACTTTTGCGTCACAAACTAGCCCCGTCACACTGCAGGAAAAGCTCCATAAATGCCAGTAATCTTTGCATATCTGACCAACTAAAACATCTCGTTGACGAGTTCTTGGTTTATTAATTCCATATCTAAACATTTCGTAACAGTATTCATTATAATTTTTAATGCTGAATCTTTGAGGTTTTATGTATTTGATCTGTCAGCGAGATTTTCATCAGACACTTACTTCAGTGTTCACTCTCATTGTTAATGATATACTTATAAACGCGTTTAATACTAATCTCCTGGGAGGTATATTTTTTTAAGCATGTCAAAAGTATCATGCCTCCAAATACCATAATGCAATGGTATAAAAGAGATATGTAATCTCATATGTATTTCCTTCAAAAGCTAAACCATTCATGAGAATACTATTCAATATGAATTTTCAGTGTTGTTATTTTGTCATTTAAGTGCCAAACACGTGCACTCTGATTTGAAGTAAACAAATTTTCAGACTTTATTTGTCTTTTACAAGTTCAGTTCCAAGATCTAGTTCATCTGCTAGTTTAATTTGACCTGTACTGCTTATTCAATAACGAATGATGATTTCGTTCCATATGCACCTCTATACCCATCCCGTGGGCGGTGGTAGAAATTGTTTCAGAGGCACATTATCAGTTCTGGAACTGAACCCCATAGTTCATTCAGCTAAGCAATTGACAATCTTTTGAAGCTAGTTACACAATTGTTAATGTTACAAACACATGTACATATATATACAATCATCTAATCAAATTCATATAAACATGTCAATAATCTTTTTATATCACAAGTGATTCAACAAGAGATTCACAACAGTCACTTTATACATATAGTGAGTTACGTAGTTACTAGTCAAACCTACCCAAGTTGGCAGCAGCTTTACAGTCATGTGCATGCGTTACCTACAGTTTAGGTCCCACGCAGGAATATACCTGCAAAAAAATTGCAGTAAGCAAATTTTGGATACCATGCTAAGATTTCTGGCAACACATCATCATGAATAAAGTATTACACATTTCTTGGACTCCAATTATGGTGTTATTTCTGAATTGTGCGAATCTTTATCATTCCATTAGATAATGACGCAAAATATCCAATTAGTTTTGCTAACAGAGTTTACATTTAGTGAAATCTACATAATTGGATGTTGCAACCTCCCGAAGGTACATATAGCTGAGACTAATCCAAGCAGTGGTAACATTCTTGAAGTTTGCAAACCTTATTGGATGACCCATAAACGTGCGGTTATTCCTGCTTAATAGAATGATGGTAAATGGAGTAACTGGTGTGAACTTCATGTTGCCTCTAGTCTACGAGAGTTTGTTGATGTTCCCGGAATATTACTGACCTCAGTCTGTTCAAAGGCAGTCCAGGAAAGTTATCAATTCCCTCTTAATGAGCAAAGATTTTGGATAACTCGTCAATGTTATCATGCATTCGAAGAACAATGTGAAATGAAATCTAACCCGATACTATGTTGTATCAATGGTAGAAGATCGTTTCAATCAAATATATGTGTTATTGTTATATTTTAGACTGAGTTCATAGTCATAAGACTTACACTAAATACATATCCCTACCTATGGACTAAGCAGCCTAAATAATATTTTTTATTCTTACTTGTTTTCACATGTATTATAACTTCCTCAGGTCCATTTACAAAATTTACTGGCAGGTTCTAGTTCATTTGGTTATTTAGCCCCGCATGTTCCTTGTTTAGTTACTGTGCTGCTTATATGGCCATCAATTGCATAATGTAGAGCCTATTTGCTCAATAATTGATTATTATTCATTCTCTATGCGTAATAATTAGTTGCTCCTCATTCTTTGCTCATCATATGGTTATTTTACACTTCATGCTCATCATTTAAACGATAGCTCAATAATTCCACAAAATTCTCGGAATGTATTAATCACAGAGCAGTGAATTATTAATTATATCTTATGACTATAGATCATTTACGCAATAATACATCGAAATTTCAGCATTATCCGGATGACATATTTTAACTTTATCTCCATTATCAATCCTGTGAGTCATTCATTTTCAGCATTTAAGCTTCATCGGTCAATGTATTGTTCAATATCTGAGTGTTGCTTCAGTAGCTGGCAGATATACACCTTTATTATAATAATCAATGATTTAACACAATAAAAACAATATTCTTAATACAAATCTTTATTTTTGCTTCTAAAATACATCAATAATAATCAAATAGGAAATAAGTCATGCTTATCCGAACCGTGATTCATACATGAATGCTACTGATATGTATTTAGGCCAATTTCATACTACTGGGATTTATACCGTCATATGAAACGGCACTTAAATTTACTTTAAAAAAATTTTTTGAAATTATTTCATACGAAAGTTGTTATGTGAGTGGTGAACCAAAAAAAAAAAATTATAACTACAAGGTTTCAGACTTTCTTGAATTCATACATTCACCTGTTCGTACATTATCCTTATTCATTAAAATATAAAACACCAACTCTGCCAGTGGAGCCGCTACCTTAAACACTGCCAATGAAGCTGCCACTATAACAACTCCGAAAGGAGTTTTTACTGAGTCTTCAACCTTGGAAGTTACCACCGAAACCTAGGCCAGAGGATCCTCCAATGTAACCTCTATCGAAGCCGCGTCCAAAGTTGCCTCCATATCTACCCTGGGGCGCTCCAAGGTTGAAAATGGAATGACTCGTGGGGCCGCTTCCGAAACCGTAGCCTCCACCAACACCTCTAAAGGAACCGTAACGTGTTCCCCCACCAAATGAGCCGAAGCCTCTTCCAATGCCTGGACTGGAGAGCCCATAGCTTCCACCTACGTAAGGGTAAGTGGAGAAGGAACTTGCATCGGGTTCAGCATAAGAGCACGCCACCAGGAGGCCAACGCTCATCAACAGTGTCATTACCTTCTGAAAATAAAAAAAAGTATGAGTTTAATTTAGAGAGAAATATACCCAATACATCAAATACACGCATATACTGCGGATAATATATGTTGACACTCTACTACTTGTTCCAATATAGATATTAATGTTCAACAGTTTAGCAAAATATTACCAATTAATTTTTTCTACTTTTATAGTCAAACGTCTTCAAGTGCATTATATCTTACCATAATGTTGGCTGTAGCAAGGCTCCAAGTGAACTGACTTCAAGAAGAAGCGTCGCGCCTTTTATATCGACGGTAGCAGTCACCAGTGCCTCAACCTGGGTCAAAGGTGGTGACAAGAAGGTAGTATTTAAAAACACATTCATAAGTATTTCCTCGTATTGATCTGATATTCCAGGCACACAACACCGGCAACCTTCAATTCCAAAGCTATGCTGAAAAAGTTAACAAGTCAATTCTGTTAGTTGGTTGGAATGAACATTAAACACCGCGATTCATACCTGAACAATTAGGTTTTGCGATGTTTTCTTCTCTCAGACCTTGGCGCTGATGGGCGTTCGTTTCACGTACTTAATACACGGAACCATCATTGACCTATGTAACCCCTGAGTGAGGTGTGCACTCGAAAAACTCTTTCTTATCGAGACATAAGGAAGGTCAAATAGCTACGTGAATGAAATGCTCATAGTAGTTCGAGCACTGATAATAATATGTTATTGTTGATAATTAATCGTCATGCCCATCATCATTATGATAGCGATCATTGACTGGGCCAAACAGGGAGAGAACATTGAAAATTATCCCTGTGACACTCGCCCAATTGCCATGTATTTCACAACTGTCACACTACAACGTACATCCAGACTCAAATTCAGGCATCTGCATACTTCCAGAGCACCACCATAGCACTGCAGCATACATCTAGATTCCCAACTTCACACTCTATTATATATCCAGATTCTCAAAGTCACTCCATTAATAATATTAATACTCCAATCCTCATAGTTTAATTTGAATAAATACTCCTACGACATACTCAAACACACATTATGGTCGCTACAGTTGTACAACACCGTAGTTCCAGACCCATGCAATCTCACTTCAATATACTTCCATTCTCCTGCTGTAAAACTCCAGGGGTACAGTACATCCTCACTCCCACCGTCACACTCTGGCATAAATCCAGACCCTTACTGTCACATTCCAGCATACATCCAGATCCCTACTGTCATACTGAAGCATACATCATGTCTCCTACCGTCACACGTCAGCATACATCAAGGTTCCTACCATCACTCTCAAACATACATCCAGACTCTTACCGTTACACTCCAGCATACATCCAGACTCCAACCATCATACTCAAACATACCATGCATCCCGACTCCTCCCATTACACTCCAGCATACATCCAGACTCCTACCAACAAACCCCCTCATACAGACAGACAGACTTTTGCGTCACAAACTAGCCCCGTCACACTGCAGGAAAAGCTCCACAAACGCCAGTAATCTTTGCATATCTGACCCACTAAAACCTCTCGTTGAAGAGTTCTTGGTTTATTAATTCCATATCTAAACATTTCGTAACAGTATTCATTATTATTTTTAATGCTGAATCTTTGAGGCTTTATGTATTTGATCTGTCAGCGAGATTTTCATCAGACACTTACTTCAGTGTTCACTCTCATTGTTAATGATATACTTTTAAACGCGTTTAATACTAATCTCCTGGGAGGTATATTTTTTTAAACATGTCAAAAGTATCATGCCTCCAAATACCATAATGCAATGGTATAAAAGAGATATGTAATCTCATATGTATTTCCTTCAGAAGCTAAACCATTCATGAGAATACTATTCAATATGAATTTTCAGTGTTGTTATTTGTCATTTAAGTGCCAAACACGTGCACTCTGATTTGAAGTAAACAAATTTTCAGACTTTATTTGTCTTTTACAAGTTCAGTTCCAAGATCTAGTTCATCTGCTAGTTTAATTTGAGCTGTACTGCTTATTCAATAACGAATGATGATTTCGTTCCATATGCACCTCTATACCCATCCCGTGGGCGGTGGTAGAAAGTGTTTTAGAGGCACATTATCAGTTCTGGAACTGAACCCCATAGTTCATTCAGCTAAGCAATTGACAATCTTTTGAAGCTAGTTACACAATTGTTAATGTTACAAACACATGTACATATATATACACAATCATCTAATCAAATTCATATATACATGTCAATAATCTTTTTATATCACAAGTGATTCAACAAGAGACTCACAACAGTCACTTTACAAGGCACTTTATACATATAGTGAGTTACGTAGTTACTAGTCAAACCTACCCAAGTAGGCAGCAGCTTTACAGCCATGTGCATGCGTTACCTACAGTTTAGGTATCACGCAGGAATATACCTGCAAAAAAAATTGCAGTAAGCAAATTTTGGATACCATGCTAAGATTTCTGGCAACACATCATCATGAATAAAGTATTACACATTTCTTGGACTCCAATTATGGTGGTATTTCTGAATTGTGCGAATCTTTATCATTCCATTAGATAATGACGCAAAAATATCCAATTAGTTTTGCTAACAAAGTTTACATTTAGTCAAATCGACATAATCGGATGTTGCAACCTCCCAAAGGAACTTATAGCTGAGACTAATCCAAGCAGTGGTAACATTCTTGAAGTCTGCAAACCTTATTGGATGATCCATAAACGTGCGGTTATTCCTGCTTAATAGAATGATGGTAAATGGAGTAACTGGTGTGAACTTCATGTTGCCTCTAGTCTACGAGAGTTTGTTGATGTTCCCGGAATATTACTGACCTCAGTCTGTTCATAGGCAGTCCAGGATAGTTATCAATTCCCTCTTAATGAACAAAGATTTTGGATAACTCGACATTGTTATTATGCATTCGAGGAACAATGTGAAAGGAAATCTAACCTGATACTATGTTGTATCAATGGTAGAAGATCGTTTCAATCAAATATATGTGTTATTGTTATATTTTAGACTGAGTTCATAGTCATAAGACTTACACTAAATACATATCCCTACCTATGGACTAAGCAGCCTAAATAATATTTTTTATTCTTACTTGTTTTCACATGTATTATATCTTCCTCAGGTCCATTTACAAAATTTACTGGCAGGTTCTAGTTCATTTGGTTATTTAGCCCCGCATGTTCCTTGTTTCGTAACTGTGCTGCCTATATGCCCATCAATTGCATAATGTAGAGCCTATTTGCTCATTAATTGATTATTATTCATTCTCTATGCGTAATAATTAGTTGCTCCTCATTCTTTGCTCATCATATGGGTATTTTGCACTTCATGCTCATCATTTAAACGATAGCTCAATAGTTCCACAAAATTCTCGTAATGTATTAATCACAAAGCAGTGAATTATTAATTATAACTTATGACTATAGATCATTTACGCAATAATACATCGAAATTTCAGCATTATCCGTATGACATATTTTAACTTTATCTCCATTGTCAATCCTGTGAGTCATTCATTTTCAGCATTTAAGCTTCATCGGTTAATGTATTTTTCAGTTTCTGAGTGTTGCTTCAGTGGCTGGCAGATATACACCTTTATTATAATAATCAATGATTTAACACAATAAAAGCAATATTTATAATACAAATCTTTATTTTTGCTTCTAAAATACATCAATAATAATCAAATAGGAAAAAAGTCATGCATATCCGAACCGTGATTCATACATGAATGCTACTGATATGTATTTAGGCCAATTTCATACTACTGGGATTTATACCGTCATATGAAACGGCACTTAAATTTACTTTTAAATTTTTATTTGAAATTATTTTATACGAAAGTTGGTATGTGAGTGCTGAAGAAAAAAAATATATAACGACAAGGTGTCAGACTTTCTTGAATTCATACATTCACCTGTTCGTATCCTTATTCATTTCCAATATAAAACACCAACTCTGCCAGTGGAGCCGCTACCTTGAACACTGCCAATGAAGCTGCCACTATAACAACTCCCAAAGGAGTTTTTACAAAGTCTTCAACCTTGGAAGTTACCACCGAAACCTAGGCCAGAGGATCCTCCGATGTAACCTCTATCGAAGCTGCGTCCAAAGTTGCCTCCATATCTACCCTGGGGTGCTCCAAGGTTGAAAATGGAATGACTCGTAGGGCCGCTTCCGAAACCGTAGCCTCCACCAACACCTCCAAAGGAACCGTAACGTGTTCCTCCACCATATGAGCGGAAGCCTCTTCCAATGCCTGGACTGGTGAGCCCATAGCTTCCACCTGCGTAAGGATATGTGGAATAGGAACTTGCATCGGGTTCAGCAAAAGAGCAGGCCACCAGGAGGGCAACGCTCATCGACAGTATCATTACCTTCTGAAAATAAAAAAGTATGAGTTTAACTTAGAGAGAAATATACCCAATATATCAAATACACGCATGTACTGAGTGTAATATATGTTGACACTCTATCTACTACTTGTTCCATTATAGATTTTAATGTTAAACAATGTAGCAAAATATTACCAATTAATTTTTTCTACTTTAATAGTCAAACATCTTCAAGTAAATTATGTCTTACCATAATGTTGGCTGTAGCAAGGCTCCAAGTGAACTGACTTCAAGAAGAAGCGTCGCACCTTTTATATCGACGGTAGCAGTCACCAGTGCCTCAACCTGGGTCAAAGGTGGTGGCACGAAGGTAGTATTCAAAAAACACATACATAAGTATTTCCTCGTATTGATCTGATATTCCAGGCACACAACACCGGCAACCTTCAATTCCAAAACCTTCAACATGCTGAAAAAGTTAAGAAGTCAATTCTGTTAGTTGGCTGGAATGAACATTAAACACCGCGATTCATACCTGAACAATTAGGTTTTGCGATGTTTTCTTCTCTGAGATCTTGGCGCTGATGGGCGTTCGTTTCACTTACTTAATACACGGAAGCATCATTGACCTATGTAACCCTTGAGTGACGTGTCCACTCGGAAAACCCTTTCTTATCGAGGTATAAGGAAGGTAAAATAGCTACGTGAATGAAATGCTCGTAGTAGTTCGAGCACTAATAATAATATGTTATTGTTGATAATTAATCTTCATGCCCATCATCATTATCATAGCGATCATTGACTGGGCCAAACAGGGAGAGAACATTGAAAATTATCCCTGTGACACTCGCCCAATTGCCATGTATTCCACAACTGTCACACTACAGCGTACATCCAGACTCAAATTCAGGCATCTGCATACTTCCAGAGCACCACCATAGCACTGCAGCATACATCTAGACTCCCAACTTCACACTCTATTGTATATCCAGATTCTCAAAGTCCCTCCAATAATAATATTGATACTACAATCCTCATAGGTTAGTTTGAATAAATACTCCTACGACATACTCCAACACACATTATGATCGCTACAGTTGCGCAACACCATACTTCCAGACACCTGCAATCTTACTTCAATATACTTCCATTCTCCCGCTGTAAAACTCTAGAGTGCAGATCATCCTCTCTCCCACAGTCTCACTCTGGCATAAATCCAGACTCTTACTGTCACACTCCAGCATACATCCTTGTTCCTACCGTCATACTCCAGCATACATCAAGACGCCTAACGTCACACGCCAGCATACATCCAAACCCTTACCATCACACTCAAGCATACATCAAGACTCCTACCGTCACACTTCAGCATACATCATTGCTCCTACCATCACTCTCAAACATACATCCAGACTCCTACCGTTACACTCCAGCATACATCCAGACTCCAACCATCATACTCAAACATACCATACATCCAGACTTCTACCGTTACACTCTAGCATACATCCAGACTCGTACCATCAAACCCCATCATACAGGCAGACTTTTGCGTCACAAACTAGCCCCGTCACACTGCAGGAAAAGCTCCATAAATGCCAGTAATCTTTGCATATCTGACCAACTAAAACATCTCGTTGACGAGTTCTTGGTTTATTAATTCCATATCTAAACATTTCGTAACAGTATTCATTATAATTTTTAATGCTGAATCTTTGAGGTTTTATGTATTTGATCTGTCAGCGAGATTTTCATCAGACACTTACTTCAGTGTTCACTCTCATTGTTAATGATATACTTATAAACGCGTTTAATACTAATCTCCTGGGAGGTATATTTTTTTAAGCATGTCAAAAGTATCATGCCTCCAAATACCATAATGCAATGGTATAAAAGAGATATGTAATCTCATATGTATTTCCTTCAAAAGCTAAACCATTCATGAGAATACTATTCAATATGAATTTTCAGTGTTGTTATTTTTCATTTAAGTGCCAAACACGTGCACTCTGATTTGAAGTAAACAAATTTTCAGACTTTATTTGTCTTTTACAAGTTCAGTTCCAAGATCTAGTTCATCTGCTAGTTTAATTTGACCTGTACTGCTTATTCAATAACGAATGATGATTTCGTTCCATATGCACCTCTATACCCATCCCGTGGGCGGTGGTAGAAATTGTTTCAGAGGCACATTATCAGTTCTGGAACTGAACCCCATAGTTCATTCAGCTAAGCAATTGACAATCTTTTGAAGCTAGTTACACAATTGTTAATGTTACAAACACATGTACATATATATACAATCATCTAATCAAATTCATATAAACATGTCAATAATCTTTTTATATCACAAGTGATTCAACAAGAGATTCACAACAGTCACTTTATACATATAGTGAGTTACGTAGTTACTAGTCAAACCTACCCAAGTTGGCAGCAGCTTTACAGTCATGTGCATGCGTTACCTACAGTTTAGGTCCCACGCAGGAATATACCTGCAAAAAAATTGCAGTAAGCAAATTTTGGATACCATGCTAAGATTTCTGGCAACACATCATCATGAATAAAGTATTACACATTTCTTGGACTCCAATTATGGTGTTATTTCTGAATTGTGCGAATCTTTATCATTCCATTAGATAATGACGCAAAATATCCAATTAGTTTTGCTAACAAAGTTTACATTTAGTGAAATCTACATAATTGGATGTTGCAACCTCCCGAAGGTACATATAGCTGAGACTAATCCAAGCAGTGGTAACATTCTTGAAGTTTGCAAACCTTATTGGATGACCCATAAACGTGCGGTTATTCCTGCTTAATAGAATGATGGTAAATGGAGTAACTGGTGTGAACTTCATGTTGCCTCTAGTCTACGAGAGTTTGTTGATGTTCCCGGAATATTACTGACCTCAGTCTGTTCAAAGGCAGTCCAGGAAAGTTATCAATTCCCTCTTAATGAGCAAAGATTTTGGATAACTCGTCAATGTTATCATGCATTCGAAGAACAATGTGAAATGAAATCTAACCCGATACTATGTTGTATCAATGGTAGAAGATCGTTTCAATCAAATATATGTGTTATTGTTATATTTTAGACTGAGTTCATAGTCATAAGACTTACAGTAAATACATATCCCTACCTATGGACTAAGCAGCCTAAATAATATTTTTTATTCTTACTTGTTTTCACATGTATTATAACTTCCTCAGGTCCATTTACAAAATTTACTGGCAGGTTCTAGTTCATTTGGTTATTTAGCCCCGCATGTTCCTTGTTTAGTTACTGTGCTGCTTATATGGCCATCAATTGCATAATGTAGAGCCTATTTGCTCAATAATTGATTATTATTCATTCTCTATGCGTAATAATTAGTTGCTCCTCATATGGTTATTTTACACTTCATGCTCATCATTTAAACGATAGCTCAATAGTTCCACAAAATTCTCGTAATGTATTAATCACAGAGCAGTGAATTATTAATTATATCTTATGACTATAGATCATTTACGCAATAATACATCGAAATTTCAGCATTATCCGGATGACATATTTTAACTTTATCTCCATTATCAATCCTGTGAGTCATTCATTTTCAGCATTTAAGCTTCATCGGTTAATGTATTGTTCAATATCTGAGTGTTGCTTCAGTAGCTGGCAGATATACACCTTTATTATAATAATCAATGATTTAACACAATAAAAACAATATTCTTAATACAAATCTTTATTTTTGCTTCTAAAATACATCAATAATAATCAAATAGGAAATAAGTCATGCTTATCCGAACCGTGATTCATACATGAATGCTACTGATATGTATTTAGGCCAATTTCATACTACTGGGATTTATACCGTCATATGAAACGGCACTTAAATTTACTTTAAAAAATTTTTTTGAAATTATTTCATACGAAAGTTGTTATGTGAGTGGTGAACAAAAAAAAAAAAATTATAACTACAAGGTTTCAGACTTTCTTGAATTCATACATTCACCTGTTCGTACATTATCCTTATTCATTAAAATATAAAACACCAACTCTGCCAGTGGAGCCGCTACCTTAAACACTGCCAATGAAGCTGCCACTATAACAACTCCGAAAGGAGTTTTTACTGAGTCTTCAACCTTGGAAGTTACCACCGAAACCTAGGCCAGAGGATCCTCCAATGTAACCTCTATCGAAGCCGCGTCCAAAGTTGCCTCCATATCTACCCTGGGGCGCTCCAAGGTTGAAAATGGAATGACTCGTGGGGCCGCTTCCGAAACCGTAGCCTCCACCAACACCTCCAAAGGAACCGTAACGTGTTCCCCCACCAAATGAGCCGAAGCCTCTTCCAATGCCTGGACTGGAGAGCCCATAGCTTCCACCTACGTAAGGGTAAGTGGAGAAGGAACTTGCATCGGGTTCAGCATAAGAGCACGCCACCAGGAGGCCAACGCTCATCAACAGTGTCATTACCTTCTGAAAATAAAAAAAAGTATGAGTTTAATTTAGAGAGAAATATACCCAATACATCAAATACACGCATATACTGCGGATAATATATGTTGACACTCTACTACTTGTTCCAATATAGATATTAATGTTCAACAGTTTAGCAAAATATTACCAATTAATTTTTTCTACTTTTATAGTCAAACGTCTTCAAGTGCATTATATCTTACCATAATGTTGGCTGTAGCAAGGCTCCAAGTGAACTGACTTCAAGAAGAAGCGTCGCGCCTTTTATATCGACGGTAGCAGTCACCAGTGCCTCAACCTGGGTCAAAGGTGGTGACAAGAAGGTAGTATTTAAAAACACATTCATAAGTATTTCCTCGTATTGATCTGATATTCCAGGCACACAACACCGGCAACCTTCAATTCCAAAGCTATGCTGAAAAAGTTAACAAGTCAATTCTGTTAGTAGGTTGGAATGAACATTAAACACCGCGATTCATACCTGAACAATTAGGTTTTGCGATGTTTTCTTCTCTCAGACCTTGGCGCTGATGGGCGTTCGTTTCACGTACTTAATACACGGAACCATCATTGACCTATGTAACCCCTGAGTGAGGTGTGCACTCGAAAAACTCTTTCTTATCGAGACATAAGGAAGGTCAAATAGCTACGTGAATGAAATGCTCATAGTAGTTCGAGAACTGATAATAATATGTTATTGTTGATAATTAATCGTCATGCCCATCATCATTATGATAGCGATCATTGACTGGGCCAAACAGGGAGAGAACATTGAAAATTATCCCTGTGACACTCGCCCAATTGCCATGTATTTCACAACTGTCACACTACACCGTACATCCAGACTCAAATTCAGGCATCTGCATACTTCCAGAGCACCACCATAGCACTGCAGCATACATCTAGATTCCCAACTTCACACTCTATTATATATCCAGATTCTCAAAGTCACTCCATTAATAATATTAATACTCCAATCCTCATAGTTTAATTTGAATAAATACTCCTACGACATACTCAAACACACATTATGGTCGCTACAGTTGTACAACACCGTAGTTCCAGACCCATGCAATCTCACTTCAATATACTTCCATTCTCCTGCTGTAAAACTCCAGGGGTACAGTACATCCTCACTCCCACCGTCACACTCTGGCATAAATCCAGACCCTTACTGTCACATTCCAGCATACATCCAGATCCCTACTGTCATACTGAAGCATACATCATGTCTCCTACCGTCACACGTCAGCATACATCAAGGTTCCTACCATCACTCTCAAACATACATCCAGACCCTTACCGTTACACTCCAGCATACATCCAGACTCCAACCATCATACTCAAACATACCATGCATCCCGACTCCTCCCATTACACTCCAGCATACATCCAGACTCCTACCAACAAACCCCCTCATACAGACAGACAGACTTTTGCGTCACAAACTAGCCCCGTCACACTGCAGGAAAAGCTCCACAAACGCCAGTAATCTTTGCATATCTGACCCACTAAAACCTCTCGTTGAAGAGTTCTTGGTTTATTAATTCCATATCTAAACATTTCGTAACAGTATTCATTATAATTTTTAATGCTGAATCTTTGAGGCTTTATGTATTTGATCTGTCAGCGAGATTTTCATCAGACACTTACTTCAGTGTTCACTCTCATTGTTAATGATATACTTATAAACGCGTTTAATACTAATCTCCTGGGAGGTATATTTTTTTAAACATGTCAAAAGTATCATGCCTCCAAATACCATAATGCAATGGTATAAAAGAGATATGTAATCTCATATGTATTTCCTTCAGAAGCTAAACCATTCATGAGAATACTATTCAATATGAATTTTCAGTGTTGTTATTTGTCATTTAAGTGCCAAACACGTGCACTCTGATTTGAAGTAAACAAATTTTCAGACTTTATTTGTCTTTTACAAGTTCAGTTCCAAGATCTAGTTCATCTGCTAGTTTAATTTGAGCTGTACTGCTTATTCAATAACGAATGATGATTTCGTTCCATATGCACCTCTATACCCATCCCGTGGGCGGTGGTAGAAAGTGTTTTAGAGGCACATTATCAGTTCTGGAACTGAACCCCATAGTTCATTCAGCTAAGCAATTGACAATCTTTTGAAGCTAGTTACACAATTGTTAATGTTACAAACACATGTACATATATATACACAATCATCTAATCAAATTCATATATACATGTCAATAATCTTTTTATATCACAAGTGATTCAACAAGAGACTCACAACAGTCACTTTACAAGGCACTTTATACATATAGTGAGTTACGTAGTTACTAGTCAAACCTACCCAAGTAGGCAGCAGCTTTACAGTCATGTGCATGCGTTACCTACAGTTTAGGTACCACGCAGGAATATACCTGCAAAAAAAATTGCAGTAAGCAAATTTTGGATACCATGCTAAGATTTCTGGCAACACATCATCATGAATAAAGTATTACACATTTCTTGGACTCCAATTATGGTGGTATTTCTGAATTGTGCGAATCTTTATCATTCCATTAGATAATGACGCAAAAATATCCAATTAGTTTTGCTAACAAAGTTTACATTTAGTCAAATCGACATAATCGGATGTTGCAACCTCCCAAAGGTACTTATAGCTGAGACTAATCCAAGCAGTGGTAACATTCTTGAAGTCTGCAAACCTTATTGGATGATCCATAAACGTGCGGTTATTCCTGCTTAATAGAATGATGGTAAATGGAGTAACTGGTGTGAACTTCATGTTGCCTCTAGTCTACGAGAGTTTGTTGATGTTCCCGGAATATTACTGACCTCAGTCTGTTCATAGGCAGTCCAGGATAGTTATCAATTCCCTCTTAATGAACAAAGATTTTGGATAACTCGACATTGTTATTATGCATTCGAGGAACAATGTGAAAGGAAATCTAACCTGATACTATGTTGTATCAATGGTAGAAGATCGTTTCAATCAAATATATGTGTTATTGTTATATTTTAGACTGAGTTCATAGTCATAAGACTTACACTAAATACATATCCCTACCTATGGACTAAGCAGCCTAAATAATATTTTTTATTCTTACTTGTTTTCACATGTATTATATCTTCCTCAGGTCCATTTACAAAATTTACTGGCAGGTTCTAGTTCATTTGGTTATTTAGCCCCGCATGTTCCTTTTTTAGTTACTGTGCTGCTTATATGGCCATCAATTGCATAATGTAGAGCCTATTTGCTCAATAATTGATTATTATTCATTCTCTATGCGTAATAATTAGGTGCTCCTCATTCTTTGCTCATCATATGGGTATTTTGCACTTCATGCTCATCATTTAAACGATAGCTCAATAGTTCTACAAAATTCTCGTAATGTATTAATCACAGAGCAGTGAATTATTAATTATAACTTATGACTATAGATCATTTACGCAATAATTCATCGAAATTTCAGCATTATCCGTATGACATATTTTAACTTTATCTCCATTGTCAATCCTGTGAGTCATTCATTTTCAGCATTTAAGCTTCATCGGTTAATGTATTTTTCAGTTTCTGAGTGTTGCTTCAGTGGCTGGCAGATATACACCTTTATTATAATAATCAATGATTTAACACAATAAAAGCAATATTTATAATACAAATCTTTATTTTTGCTTCTAAAATACATCAATAATAATCAAATAGGAAAAAAGTCATGCATATCCGAACCGTGATTCATACATGAATGCTACTGATATGTATTTAGGCCAATTTCATACTACTGGGATTTATACCGTCATATGAAACGGCACTTAAATTTACTTTTAAATTTTTATTTGAAATTATTTTATACGAAAGTTGGTATGTGAGTGCTGAAGAAAAAAAATATATAACGACAAGGTGTCAGACTTTCTTGAATTCATACATTCACCTGTTCGTATCCTTATTCATTTCCAATATAAAACACCAACTCTGCCAGTGGAGCCGCTACCTTGAACACTGCCAATGAAGCTGCCACTATAACAACTCCCAAAGGAGTTTTTACAAAGTCTTCAACCTTGGAAGTTACCACCGAAACCTAGGCCAGAGGATCCTCCGATGTAACCTCTATCGAAGCTGCGTCCAAAGTTGCCTCCATATCTACCCTGGGGTGCTCCAAGGTTGAAAATGGAATGACTCGTAGGGCCGCTTCCGAAACCGTAGCCTCCACCAACACCTCCAAAGGAACCGTAACGTGTTCCTCCACCAAATGAGCGGAAGCCTCTTCCAATGCCTGGACTGGAGAGCCCATAGCTTCCACCTGCGTAAGGATATGTGGAATAGGAACTTGCATCGGGTTCAGCAAAAGAGCAGGCCACCAGGAGGGCAACGCTCATCGACAGTATCATTACCTTCTGAAAATAAAAAAGTATGAGTTTAACTTAGAGAGAAATATACCCAATATATCAAATACACGCATGTACTGAGTGTAATATATGTTGACACTCTATCTACTACTTGTTCCATTATAGATTTTAATGTTAAACAATGTAGCAAAATATTACCAATTAATTTTTTCTACTTTAATAGTCAAACATCTTCAAGTAAATTATGTCTTACCATAATGTTGGCTGTAGCAAGGCTCCAAGTGAACTGACTTCAAGAAGAAGCGTCGCACCTTTTATATCGACGGTAGCAGTCACCAGTGCCTCAACCTGGGTCAAAGGTGGTGGCACGAAGGTAGTACTAAAAAAACACATACATAAGTATTTCCTGGTATTGATCTGATATTCCAGGCACACAACACCGGCAACCTTCAATTCCAAAGCCTTCAACATGCTGAAAAAGTTAAGAAGTCAATTCTGTTAGTTGGCTGGAATGAACATTAAACACCGCGATTCATACCTGAACAATTATGTTTTGCGTTGTTTTCTTCTCTCAGATCTTGGCGCTGATGGGCGTTCGTTTCACTTACTTAATACACGGAAGCATCATTGACCTATGTAACCCCTGAATGACGTGTGCACTCGGAAAACCCTTTCTTATCGAGGTATAAGGAAGGTAAAATAGCTACGTGAATGAAATGCTCGTAGTAGTTCGAGCACTAATAATAATATGTTATTGTTGATAATTAATCATCATGCCCATCATCATTATCATAGCGATCATTGACTGGGCCAAACAGGGAGAGAACATTGAAAATTATCCCTGTGACACTCGCCCAATTGCCATGTATTCCACAACTGTCACACTACAGCGTACATCCAGACCCAAATTCAGGCATCTGCATACTTCCAGAGCACCACCATAGCACTGCAGCCTACATCTAGACTCCCAACTTCACACTCTATTGTATATCCAGATTCTCAAAGTCCCTCCAATAATAATATTGATACTACAATCCTCATAGGTTAGTTTGAATAAATACTCCTACGACATACTCCAACACACATTATGATCGCTACAGTAGCGCAACACCATACTTCCAGACCCCTGCAATCTTACTTCAATATACTTCCATTCTCCCGCTGTAAAACTCTAGAGTGCAGAACATCCTCTCTCCCACCGTCACACTCTGGCATAAATCCAGACTCTTACTGTCACACTTCAGCATACATCCATGTTCCTACCGTCATACTCCAGCATACATCAAGACGCCTAACGTCACACGCCAGCATACATCCAAATCCTTACCATCACACTCAAACATACATCAAGACTCCAACCATCACACTTCAGCATACATCATTGCTCCTACCATCACACTCAAACATAAATCCAGACTCCTCCCGTTACACTCCAGCATATATCCAGACTCCAACAATCATACTCAAACTTACCATACATCCAGACTTCTACCGTTACACTCTAGCATACATCCAGACTCCTACCATCAAACCCCATCATACAGGCAGACTTTTGCGTCACAAACTAGCCCCGTCAGACTGCAGGAAAAGCTCCATAAACGCCAGTAATCTTTGCATATCTGACCAACTAAACATCTCGTTGACGAGTTCTTGGTTTATCAATTTCATATCTAAACATTTCGTAACAGCATTCATTATACTTTTTAATGCTGAACCTTTGAGGCTTTATGTATTTGATCTGTCAGCGAGATTTTCATCAGACACTTACTTCAGTGTTCACTATCATTGTTAATGAAATACTTATAAACGCGTTTAATACTAATCTCCTGGGAGGTATATTTTTTTAAGCATGTCAAAAGTATCATGCCTCCAAATACCATAATGCGATGGTATAAAAGAGGAATGTAATTTCATATGTATTTCCTTCAGAAGCTAAACCATTCATGAGAATACCATTGAATACGAATTTTCAGTGTTGTTATTTTGTCATTTAAGTGCCAAACACGTGCACTCTGATTTGAAGTAAACAAATTTTCAGACTTTATTTGTCTTTTACAAGTTCAGTTCCAAGATCGAGTTCATCTGTTAGTTTAATTTGAGCTGTACTGTTTTTTCAATAACGAATGATGATTTCTTTCCTTATGCACCCCTATACCCATCCCGTGGGCGGTGGTAGAAAGTGTTTCAGAGGCACATTATCAGTTCTGGAACAGAGCCCCATAGTTCATTCAGCTAAGCAATTGACAATTTTTTGAAGATAGTTACACAATTGTTATTGTTACAAAAACATGTACATATATATACAATCATTTAATCATTTTCATATACACATGTCAATAATCTTTTTATATCACAAGTGATTCAACAAGACACTCAAAACAGTCACTTTACAAGGCACTTTATACATATGGTGAGTAACGTAGTTACTAGTCAAACCTACCCAAGTAGGCAGCAGCTTTACAGTCATGTGCATGCATTACCTACAGTTTAGGTCCCACGCAGGAATATACCTGCAAAAAAAAAAATTGCTGTAAGCAAATTTTGAATAACATGCTAAGATTTCTGGCAACACATCATCATGAATAAAGTATTACACATTTCTTGGACTCTAATTATGGTGTTATTTCTGAATTCTGCGATTTTTTATCATTCCATTAGATAATGACGCAAAATATCTAATTAGTTTTGCTAACAGAGTTTACATTTAGTCAAATCTACATAATCAGGTGTTGCAACCTCCCAAAGGTACTTATAGGTGAGACTAATCCAAGCAGTGGTAACATTCTTGAAGTCTGCAAACCTTATTGGATGACCCATAAACGTGCGGTTATTCCTGCTTAATAGAATGATGGTAAATGGAGTAACTGGTGTGAACTTCATGTTCCCTCTAGTCTACGAGACTTTGTTGATGTTCCCGGTATATTACTGACCTCAGTCTGTTAAAAGGCAGTCCAGGATAGTTATCAATTCCCTCTTAATGAGCAAAGATTTTGGATAACTCGTCAATGTTATCATGCATTCGAAGAACAATGTGAAATGAAATCTAACCCGATACTATGTTGTATCAATGGTAGAAGATCGTTTCAATCAAATATATGTGTTATTGTTATATTTTAGACTGAGTTCATAGTCATAAGACTTACACTAAATACGTATCCTTACCTATGGACTAAGCACCCTAAATAATATTTTTTTATTCTTACTTGTTTTCACGTGTGTTATATCTTCCTCAGGTCCATTTACAAAACTTACTGGCAGGTTCTAGTTCACTTGGTTATTTAGCCACGCATGTTCCTTGTTTAGTAACTGTGCTGCCTATATGCCCATCAATTGCATAATGTAGAGCCTATTTGCTCATTAATTGATTATTATTCATTCTCTATGCGTAATAATTAGTTGCTCCTCATTCTTTGCTCATCATATGGGTATTTTGCACTTCATGCTCATCATTTAAACGATAGCTCAATAGTTCCACAAAATTCTCGTAATGTATTAATCACAAAGCAGTGAATTATTAATTATAACTTATGACTATAGATCATTTACGCAATAATACATCGAAATTTCAGCATTATCCGTATGACATATTTTAACTTTATCTCCATTGTCAATCCTGTGAGTCATTCATTTTCAGCATTTAAGCTTCATCGGTTAATGTATTTTTCAGTTTCTGAGTGTTGCTTCAGTGGCTGGCAGATATACACCTTTATTATAATAATCAATGATTTAACACAATAAAAGCAATATTTTTAATACAAATCTTTATTTTTGCTTCTAAAATACATCAATAATAATCAAATAGGAAAAAAGTCATGCATATCCGAACCGTGATTCATACATGAATGCTACTGATATGTATTTAGGCCAATTTCATACTACTGGGATTTATACCGTCATATGAAACGGCACTTAAATTTACTTTTAAATTTTTATTTGAAATTATTTTATACGAAAGTTGGTATGTGAGTGCTGAAGAAAAAAAATATATAACGACAAGGTGTCAGACTTTCTTGAATTCATACATTCACCTGTTCGTATCCTTATTCATTTCCAATATAAAACACCAACTCTGCCAGTGGAGCCGCTACCTTGAACACTGCCAATGAAGCTGCCACTATAACAACTCCCAAAGGAGTTTTTACAAAGTCTTCAACCTTGGAAGTTACCACCGAAACCTAGGCCAGAGGATCCTCCGATGTAACCTCTATCGAAGCTGCGTCCAAAGTTGCCTCCATATCTACCCTGGGGTGCTCCAAGGTTGAAAATGGAATGACTCGTAGGGCCGCTTCCGAAACCGTAGCCTCCACCAACACCTCCAAAGGAACCGTAACGTGTTCCTCCACCAAATGAGCGGAAGCCTCTTCCAATGCCTGGACTGGAGAGCCCATAGCTTCCACCTGCGTAAGGATATGTGGAATAGGAACTTGCATCGGGTTCAGCAAAAGAGCAGGCCACCAGGAGGGCAACGCTCATCGACAGTATCATTACCTTCTGAAAATAAAAAAGTATGAGTTTAACTTAGAGAGAAATATACCCAATATATCAAATACACGCATGTACTGAGTGTAATATATGTTGACACTCTATCTACTACTTGTTCCATTATAGATTTTAATGTTAAACAATGTAGCAAAATATTACCAATTAATTTTTTCTACTTTAATAGTCAAACATCTTCAAGTAAATTATGTCTTACCATAATGTTGGCTGTAGCAAGGCTCCAAGTGAACTGACTTCAAGAAGAAGCGTCGCACCTTTTATATCGACGGTAGCAGTCACCAGTGCCTCAACCTGGGTCAAAGGTGGTGGCACGAAGGTAGTATTAAAAAAACACATACATAAGTATTTCCTGGTATTGATCTGATATTCCAGGCACACAACACCGGCAACCTTCAATTCCAAAGCCTTCAACATGCTGAAAAAGTTAAGAAGTCAATTCTGTTAGTTGGCTGGAATGAACATTAAACACCGCGATTCATACCTGAACAATTATGTTTTGCGTTGTTTTCTTCTCTCAGATCTTGGCGCTGATGGGCGTTCGTTTCACTTACTTAATACACGGAAGCATCATTGACCTATGTAACCCCTGAATGACGTGTGCACTCGGAAAACCCTTTCTTATCGAGGTATAAGGAAGGTAAAATAGCTACGTGAATGAAATGCTCGTAGTAGTTCGAGCACTAAAAATAATATGTTATTGTTGATAATTAATCATCATGCCCATCATCATTATCATAGCGATCATTGACTGGGCCAAACAGGGAGAGAACATTGAAAATTATCCCTGTGACACTCGCCCAATTGCCATGTATTCCACAACTGTCACACTACAGCGTACATCCAGACCCAAATTCAGGCATCTGCATACTTCCAGAGCACCACCATAGCACTGCAGCCTACATCTAGACTCCCAACTTCACACTCTATTGTATATCCAGATTCTCAAAGTCCCTCCAATAATAATATTGATACTACAATCCTCATAGGTTAGTTTGAATAAATACTCCTACGACATACTCCAACACACAATATGATCGCTACAGTTGCGCAACACCATACTTCCAGACCCCTGCAATCTTACTTCAATATACTTCCATTCTCCCGCTGTAAAACTCTAGAGTGCAGAACATCCTCTCTCCCACCGTCACACTCTGGCATAAATCCAGACTCTTACTGTCACACTTCAGCATACATCCATGTTCCTACCGTCATACTCCAGCATACATCAAGACGCCTAACGTCACACGCCAGCATACATCCAAACCCTTACCATCACACTCAAACATACATCAAGACTCCAACCGTCACACTTCAGCATACATCATTGCTCCTACCATCACTCTCAAACATACATCCAGACTCCTACCGTTACACTCCAGCATACATCCAGACTCCAACCATCATACTCAAACTTACCAAACATCCAGACTTCTACCGTTACACTCTAGCATACATCCAGACTCCTACCATCAAACCCCATCATACAGGCAGACTTTTGCGTCACAAACTAGCCCCGTCAGACTGCAGGAAAAGCTCCATAAACGCCAGTAATCTTTGCATATCTGACCAACTAAACATCTCGTTGACGAGTTCTTGGTTTATTAATTTCATATCTAAACATTTCGTAACAGCATTCATTATACTTTTTAATGCTGAACCTTTGAGGCTTTATGTATTTGATCTGTCAGCGAGATTTTCATCAGACACTTACTTCACTGTTCACTATCATTGTTAATGAAATACTTATAAACGCGTTTATTACTAATCTCCTGGGAGGTATATTTTTTTAAGCATGTCAAAAGTATCATGCCTCCAAATACCATAATGCGATGGTATAAAAGAGGAATGTAATTTCATATGTATTTCCTTCAGAAGCTAAACCATTCATGAGAATACCATTGAATACGAATTTTCAGTGTTGTTATTTTGTCATTTAAGTGCCAAACACGTGCACTCTGATTTGAAGTAAACAAATTTTCAGACTTTATTTGTCTTTTACAAGTTCAGTTCCAAGATCGAGTTCATCTGTTAGTTTAATTTGAGCTGTACTGTTTTTTCAATAACGAATGATGATTTCTTTCCTTATGCACCCCTATACCCATCCCGTGGGCGGTGGTAGAAAGTGTTTCAGAGGCACATTATCAGTTCTGGAACAGAACCCCATAGTTCATTCAGCTAAGCAATTGACAATTTTTTGAAGATAGTTACACAATTGTTATTGTTACAAACACATGTACATATATATACAATCATTTAATCAAATTCATATATACATGTCAATAATCTTTTTATATCACAAGTGATTCAACAAGACACTCAAAACAGTCACTTTACAAGGCACTTTATACATATGGTGAGTTACGTAGTTACTAGTCAAACCTACCCAAGTAGGCAGCAGCTTTACAGTCAGGTGCATGCATTACCTACAGTTTAGGTCCCACGCAGGAATATACCTGCAAAAAAAAAAATTGCTGTAAGCAAATTTTGAATACCATGCTAAGATTTCTGGCAACACATCATCATGAATAAAGTATTACACATTTCTTGGACTCTAATTATGGTGTTATTTCTGAATTCTGCGATTTTTTATCATTCCATTAGATAATGACGCAAAATATCTAATTAGTTTTGCTAACAGAGTTTACATTTAGTCAAATCTACATAATCAGGTGTTGCAACCTCCCAAAGGTACTTATAGCTGAGACTAATCCAAGCAGTGGTAACATTCTTGAAGTCTGCAAACCTTATTGGATGACCCATAAACGTGCGGTTATTCCTGCTTAATAGAATGATGGTAAATGGAGTAACTGGTGTGAACTTCATGTTCCCTCTAGTCTACGAGAGTTTGTTGATGTTCCCGGTATATTACTGACCTCAGTCTGTTAAAAGGCAGTCCAGGATAGTTATCAATTCCCTCTTAATGAGCAAAGATTTTGGATAACTCGTCAATGTTATCATGCATTCGGAGAACAATGTGAAATGAAATCTAACCCGATACTATGTTGTATCAATGGTAGAAGATCGTTTCAATCAAAAATATGTGTTATTGTTATATTTTAGACTGAGTTCATAGTCATAAGACTTACACTAAATACATATCCTTACCTATGGACTAAGCAGCCTAAATAATATTTTTTTATTCTTACTTGTTTTCACGTGTATTATATCTTCCTCAGGTCCATTTACGAAACTTACTGGCAGGTTCTAGTTCACTTGGTTATTTAGCCACGCATGTTCCTTGTTTCGTAACTGTGCTGCCTATATGCCCATCAATTGCATAATGTAGAGCCTATTTGCTCATTAATTGATTATTATTCATTCTCTATGCGTAATAATTAGTTGCTCCTCATTCTTTGGTCATCATATGGGTATTTTGCACTTCATGCTCATCATTTAAACGATAGCTCAATAGTTCCACAAAATTCTCGTAATGTATTAATCACAAAGCAGTGAATTATTAATTATAACTTATGACTATAGATCATTTACGCAATAATACATCAAAATTTCAGCATTATCCGGATGACATATTTTAACTTTATCTCCATTATCAATCCTGTGAGTCGTTCATTTTGAGGATTTGAGCTTCATCGGTCAATTTGTTGTTCAATTTCTGAGCCTTGCTTCAGTGGCTGGCAGATATACATCTTTATTATAATTATCAATGATTTAACGCAATGAAAACAATATTCATAATACAAATCTTTATTTTTGCTTCTAAAATACATCAATAATAATCAAATACGAAAAAAGACGTGCATATTCAGACCTTGATTCAGACATGAACGCTACTGATATATATTTAGTCAAATTTCATACGACTGGGACTTTTACTGTCATATCAAACGGCACTTAAATTTACGTTAATTTTTTATTTGAAATTATTTTATACGAAAGTTGTTTTGTGAGTGCTGAACGAAAAAATATATATAACGATAAGGTCAGACTTTTTTTAATCTATGCGTTCACCTATTCGTACATTTTCCGTATTCATTTCCAATATAAAACACCGACTTTGCCAGTGGAGCCGCTACCTTAAACACTGCCAATGAAGCTGCCACTGTAACAATCCCGAAAGGAGTTTTTATTAAGTCTTCAACCTTGGAAGTTACCACCGAAACCTAGGCCAGAGGATCCTCCGATGTAACCTCTATCGAAGCTGCGTCCAAAGTTGCCTCCATATCTACCCTGGGGTGCTCCAAGGTTGAAAATGGAATGACTCGTGGGGCCGCTTCCGAAACCGTAGCCTCCACCAACACCTCCAAAGGAACCGTAACGTGTTCCTCCACCAAATGAGCCGAAGCCTCTTCCAATGCCTGGACTGGAGAGCCCATAGCTTCCACCTGCGTAAGGGTAAGTGGAGAAGGAACTTGCATCGGGTTCAGCATAAGAGCAGGCCACCAGGAGGGCAACGCTCATCAACAGTGTCATTACCTTCTGAAAATAAAAAAAAAGTATGAGTTTAACTTTAAGAGAAATATACCCAATACATCAAATACACGCATATACTGCATATAATATATGTTAACACTCTATCTACTACTTGTTCCATTATAAATTTTAATGTTCAACAGTGTAGTAAAATATTACCAATAAATTTTTTCTACTTCTATAGTCAAATCTCTTCAAGTATATTATGTCTTACCATAATGTTGGCTGTAGCAAGGCTCCAAGTGAACTGACTTCAAGAAGAAGCGTCGCGCCTTTTATATCGACGGTAGCAGTCACCAGTGCCTCAACCTGGGTCAAAGGTGGTGGCACGAAGGTAGTATTCAAAAACACATTCATAAGCATTTCCTCGTATTGATCTGATATTCCAGGCACACAACACCGGCAACCTTCTATTCCAAAAGTCTTCAACATACTGAAATAGTTAACAAGTCAATTCTGTTTGTTGGCTGGAATGAACACTAAACACCGCGATTCATACCTGAACAATTAGGTTTTGCGATGTTTTCTTCTCTCGAACCTTGGCACTGATGGGCGCTCGCTTCACGTACTTAATACACGGATTCCTCATTGACCTATGTAACCCCTGTGTGACGTGTACACTCGGTAAACTCTTTCTTATCGAGACATAAGGAAGGTCAAATAGCTACGTGAATAAAATGCTCGTAGTAGTTCGAGCATTGATAATAATATGGTATTGTTGATAATTAATCGTCATACCCATCATCATCATCATTATGAGAGCGATCAATGCCTGGGATTTCCGTCAGCACATCATCGTGAAGAAATTACTTACACATTTAATAAACTCCATTGATGGTGTTATCTCCGAATTATGCAATTTTTTCACATTCCATTATATATTAACGCAATGGATGTGAATACTTCTGTTGACAGAGTTTAATTTAGTCAAATTTAGTGGTCCGGTGCATGTGTTCCAAAATTTCGTCAAATCACTCCAATTTTTGTAGTAGTATCTTTATGCCAATTGCTCCAACTTTCCCTAAGAGATCAACATCATACAATGAACAGAAAAAATCACAATTTAAAATTAGCTTTCAAAATAGTTAAATGTCACCAATTTTTATTTTATTCATCATAGTCTTTTATTTTATTCATTATATATATATATATATATATATATATATATATATATATATATATATATATATATATATATATATATATATATATATATATATATATATATATATATATATATATATATATATATATATATATATATATATATATATATATATATATATATATATATATATGTGTGTGTGTGTGTGTATATCACGAAAATAAACACGTGATTAAGAATGTGACAATGTCAGACCACGGAGGAAAAATGAAACAGGAATTTCTTTAAGTACTTTCGTATATTAATAAATACATCTTCAGAAGGTCACCTTCTGAAGATGTATTTAATATACGAAAGTACTTAAAGAAATTCCTGTTTCATTTTTCCTCCGTGGTCTGACATTGTCATATATATATATATATATATATATATATATATATATATATATATATATATATATATATATATATATATATATATATATATATATATATATATATATATATATATATATATATATATATATATATATATATATATATATATATATATATATATATATATATATATATATATATATATGTCGTACCTAGTAGCCAGAACTCACTTCTCAGCCTACTATTCAAGGCCCGATTTGCCTAATAAGCCAAGTTTTCCTGAATTAATATATTTTTTCTATTTTTTTTCTTATGAAATGATAAAGCAACCCTTTTCTCTATGTATGAGGTCAATTTTTTTTTATTGGAGTTAAAATTAACGTATATATATGACCGAACCTAACCAACCCTACCTAACCTAACCTAACCTATATTTATAGGTAAGGTTAGGTTAGGTAGCCAAAAAAAGCTAGGTTAGGTTAGGTTAGGTAGGTTAGGTAGACGAAAAAACATTAATTCATGAAAACTTGGCTTATTAGGCAAATCGGGCCTTGAATAGTAGGCTGAGAAGTGAGTTCTGGCTACTAGGTACGACATATATATATATATATATATATATATATATATATATATATATATATATATATATATATATATATGTCGTACCTAGTAGCCAGAACGCACTTATCAGCCTACAATGCAAGGCCCGATTTGCCTAATAAGTCAAGTTTTCATGAATTAATATGTTTTCTCTAGTTTTTTTCTTACGAAATGATAAAGCTACCCATTTCATTATGTATGAGGTCAATTTTTTTTTAATGGAGTTAAAATTAACGTAGATATATGACCGAACCTAACCAACCCTACCTAACCTAACCTAACCTATCTTCATATGTTAGGTTCGGTTAGGTAGCAGAAAAAGTTAGGTTAGGTTAGGTTAGGTAGGTTAGGTAGTCGAAAAAACATTAATTCATGAAAACTTGGCTTATTAGGCAAATCGGGCCTTGAATAGTAGGCTGATAAGTACGTTCTGGCTATTAGGTACGACATATATATATATATATATATATATATATATATATATATATATATATATATATATATATATATATATATATATATATATATATATATATATATATATTAGTAGCCAGAACGCACTTCTCGGCCTACTTTGCAAGGCCCGCTAGGCCTAATAGGCCGAGTGATTTTCTTTATTTTCAATAAATTGTTTACAATTAGTGTATTTGAATTATTATTATTATATTATATTAAGAACACAAATTATTGACTTAATTATGTTAGTTTAGGTTAGGTAGGGTAGGTAAGGTTAGGTTAGGTTAGGTTAGGTTCGGTCATATATCTACGTTAGTTTTAACTCAAAATAAACAAAAATATATATATTTATATATATATGTACGTTATATCAGCATATAACGTTCATGATCCTAACTGAAAAAATATTATTTGAGAGTATAGTTTACTCTAAAACGTTTTTTAATGTGGCCATCCAAATTTAGACTCAAAACAAAAAAAATAACGCCAAACGTTACGGCTTTATAATTAAACGAGCCTTAAGAAACCTTATACAAAAGATCTTTCCACATAATAAAATAGAATTGGAATGCAACTGTGGCTCAGCAACGTATGTGCGTTGCTGAGCCACAGCAACCTTCCTCTGTCTCCCAGTCCTTTCCATCATTCCCCGGTCTCCCAAGCCTTCCCACCATTCCCCCCCTCTCTCATCCTGTCGTCCTTCCAACCATTCCTCGCTCCACTTCCTCTCGTCCTCCCTACCATCTCCAACTCCCCTATCCCCTCGTCCTCCCCAGTCCCCTGTCCCCTTGTTCTCCCACCATTACCCCCACTTGCTCTTGCGATGCATTCCCTAATGATCTGATGTTCCCATCAGAAAATTGGGAACATCAAATGATCTGATGTTCCCATCACTGAAATATAAGAAAAAGTTTAAAAAGCGAAATGAAACAATGAAAAACACACAAAAAATAATTATACTCATGAAATGAACAGTATTTTAAACAACACATCTCAATTCCAACACAATGTCACACAAAATAATTAGATCAAAATGAAAATAAATCGAAATCTATGAAAATTCCTTTTATCAATGAAATCAGAAACATTGAAATGGAATCTTAAAATGTTTAGTGTAACATGTGTTGCTCTGACGTGCAACAGACGGAGTTATATTAAAAAAAAAGCATGTTTTACTTGTCACAGGTGTGGCATCTATACTTATACTCACGAAATTTACTGTATGGTAAACAACACAGCTCAATTCCAATGCAATGTCACACAAAATAATTAAATCAAAATGAAAATAAATCGAAATCTATGAATATTAAATTTATCATTGAAATCGGAAACATTGAAATGGAATCGTAACATATATAATGTATCGTTTGTTGCTCTTACATACAACAGAGGGTGCTGTTTCTTAAAAAAAGAATGTTTTTACCTGTCATAGGTGTGGTATCTATACTTATACTTACGACGTGAACGGTATTGTTAACAACACAGCTTAATTCCAATGCAATGTCACACAAAATAATCAAATCAAAATGAAAATAAATCAAAATCTAAGAAAATAAAATTTATCAATGCAACTGGAAACAATGAAATGGAATCGTAACTTATTTAGTATAGAGTGTGTTTCTATTACATGCAACAGTTGGCACTATTTAAAAAAAAAGGCATGCTTTTACCTGTCACAGGTGTGGCATCTATATTGTAGGTATATAAAAACATGCGCATATTTGAATGTTGTGTTAAAATTTCAAAGCCATCTATGAAGAACTTTCGGGGATTACAGCATGTATTTCTCTTACGTCCAACAGATAACGCGATTTTTTTTTAAATAGCCACCTGCATAAGGATATTTTAACGTTGTGTTAAAATTTCAAAGCAATCGGTGAAGAACTTTCGCAAATTACAGCATGTATTTCTCTTACATCCAACAGATGGCACTATTTAAAAAAATGCATGTTTTTCCTGTCACAGGTGAGGCATGTATATAGGAGGAATATAAAAACATGCGCCTATTCGAATGCAACGTTGTGTCAAAATTTCAAAGCATTCGGTTAAGAGGTTTCGAAGATTTCCCTCACTTGAAAAACATATGAAAAACACAGTTTAAAAAAAATAGGTTGTATTTTCCTGTTGCAGACGAGACATCTATATAATATGCATATAAAAACCCGCTCGGATGCGAATGGAACGTTCTGTGAAAATTTCAAAGCAATCGGTGAAGAACTTTCGGAGATTAGCGATTTCGAACAAACGAACATTTACATTTTTATTTATATAGATATAATAAATACAGAATAATAACACGTAACTCATTATTATATGGGAAATCTGTCCATCTAAGTGGCACCAGCTGCATGTCCACTTTGAGGACTCTCCTTAATACTACTTTTCTTCTTTGTGCGTCGGACAGGTGTTTGCATCTCTTTAGCCCTGATTTCCAGTAAATAATAGGTGTTATTGCTATTATCAGTATCGGGTGCCGCCCGTCCTGTACACATTTATTAAAAAAACTCGTAAAAAAAACACTTCTAAACAAACCAGGATGAAATTATCACGACGCTGATGCCAAATAACGGGAAATTTGTTTAAAAGTTTTCACTATATTTCATATTTAGAAAAATACTCCTCATGCACTGGGCCCCTTAGTCAAATCTATATCAACAGATGTTGCAAACTCCTAGAGGAACTTGTAGAGGAGACTAAGCCTCGCATTGGTAACATCTAAAAGTCTGCTAACCTTTTTTGGATGACCCATAAATGTGCGGTTTTTCCTGTATAATAGAATGATGATAGATGGAATAACTGGTGTGAATTTTACTTTGCCTCAAGTCTACAAGAGTTTGCTATTTATCAAGTAATATTGCTGACCTCAGGCTGGTCAAGGCAGTCCAAGAAGGTAATCAATTCCCTCTTCATAAGCAAAAGGTTTGGCTAATTCATCAGTTCTGTTATTCATTCGGAGACCAATAAGTGAAGGAACCTCACTCGCAACTACGTTATATCAAAGGCAGAAGATCGTTTCAATCGATTATATATATACGCGGTATATCTTAGACCTACTTCGTATCCGTAAGAATAGCACTAACACACGCCCTTACCTACAAACTAAGAATTCCTAATAATGTTTTTTATTGTTAATTGTTTTAACATGTATTCTATCTTCCTCAGGTCCATTTACAAACCTACTGGCAGGTTCTGGTTCAATTGGTTATTGTTTACTTCATGTTCATTGTTGTTTCGTTACTGTGCTTCCTTATATGCCCATCAACTGCACATTGTTCAGCCTATATGCTTAATAATTCATTACTATACATTCTCTATGCTTAATACTTAGTTACTCTTCATCCTTGCTCATCATTGGGGTATTGTACACTTCATGCTCATCCTTTATATGGTAGCTCAATAGTACTACAAAATGTTCATAATGTATTAGTCACGAAACAGTGAATTAGTAATTATAAATTATGACTTTCAGACCATTTGCGCATCCTTACATCGGAATTTCAGCATTGTCTGGAAGACATATTTTAACTTTATCACCATTACCAATCCTGAGAATCATTCATTTTCAGCATTTATGCTTCATCTGCCAATATATCGTTGCTCAGCCTAGCTTCAGTTTGCTGGCAGATATACGCCTTGATTATGAGCATTAATGTTTTAACGATATAAAAACAATATGTATTATATTAGTCTTTATTTTTGCTTCTAAATTACATTAATACTAATAAAAAAAGATATAAGACATGCATACTTGGACCTTGATTCATACATAAACTCTACTGTGATGTATTGATGCCAATTACATATGACTGGGAATTATACCGTCATATCAAACAGCCAATAATTTTTCATTGAATTTTTTATTTGAAATTATTTTGTACGAAAGTTGTCATGTGAGTGCTAAACAAAAAAATGTAAAGAAGAGGTGTCAGACTTCCTTGAATCTATATGTTCACTTGCTTGTGCAATTCACGTATTCATTTCCAATATGAAACACCGACTCTGCCAGTGGAGCCGCCATTATAACCACTGCCAAGGAAGCTGCCACCGTAACCACTCCCAAAGGAGTTTCCACCGAGTCTTCCACCTTGGAAGTTGCCACCGTAGGTTCCATCAAGGGAACTGCCACCGAAACCTAAGCCAGAGGATCCTCCGATGTAACCTCTATTGAAGCCGCTTCCAAGGCTGCCTCCATATCTACCCTGGGGCGCTCCAAGGTTGAAAATGGAATGACTCGTGGCGCCGCTTCCCAAATCGTAGCCTCCACCAACACCTCCAAAGGAACCGTAACGTGTTCCTCCACCAAATGAGCCAAAGCCTCCTCCAATGCCTGGACTGGAGAGCCCATAGCTTCCACCTGCGTAAGGATAAGTGGAGTAGGAACTTGCATCGGGTTCTGCCCAACTGCAGGCCACCAGGACGGCAACGCTCATCGACACTATCACCAGCTTCTGAAAATTAGTAAAGTATGAGTTTAACTCAGTGAGGAATATACGCATTACATCAAGTACACGCATATACTGCGTATAATATGTGTTGGCAATCTGTTTTCTATTTGATCTATCATAGATTTTAATGTTCAACAAAGCAGCAAAATATAACCAATTAAATTTTTCTACTTTAATAGTCAACCAGCTTCAAGTAAATTATGTCTTACCATAATGTTGGCTGTAGCAAGGCTCCAAGTGAACTGACTTCAAGAAGAAGCGGCGCGCCTTTTATATCGACGGTAGCAGTGCCCAGAAACTCTTCCTGGGTCAGAGGTGATGGCACAAAGGTAGTATTATAAAACCCATACATAAGTATTTCCTTGTATAGATCTGATATTCCAGGCACACAACACCGGCAACCATTCATTCCAATAGCCTTCAGCATGCTGAAAAGGTTTACAAAGTTAATTCTGTTAGTTGGCTGGAATGAACGTTAAACGCCGCGATTCATACCTGAACAATTAGGTTTTGGGATGTTTCTTAACTCTGACCTTGGCGCTGATGGGCGTTCGTTTCATGTACTCAATTCACGGAAGCATCACTGATCTATGAAAGTGAGTACACACGATGTGGCGTGTTCACTCGCAAATTTTTTTCTTAACATGATATCTGGAAAGTCAAATATCTACGTGAATTAAATTTTCATAGTAGCTCGAGCACTGACAGTGGTTTGGTATTGTGGATAATTGGTCGTCATTCCTATCTTCATCATTATCATTATGATAGCGATCATTGCCTGGTCAAACCTGGGAATGAACACTGAAAATTCTCCCTGTTACACTCGCCCAATTGTCACGTATTCCACCACTGTCACACTGCAGTGTACATCCAGGCTCTCAAAAGTCAGGACGAACATTCTTCCAGGCACCATCATAGCACTCACGCATACACCCAGACTCCCAATGTCACACTCTAGTATAAATCTAGACTCTCAAAATCACTCCATTAGTAATATTAACTCTCCAATCGTCAACGTTTAATGTCAATCAATACTCCTATGTCATACTCCAACTGACATTATGATCGCTACCGTTGCACTTCACCATATTTACAGACCCTTGCCATCACACTTCATCGTACTTCCAAACCCCTGCCATCACACTTCAACATACTTCCGGATCCCTGCCACTACACTTCACCATACATCCATTCTCCCGCTGTCAAACTCCAGGCTACAGTACATCCTCGCTCCTACCATCACGCTCCAGCATACATCCAGGCCCCTACGATCACACTCCAGTATTCATCAAGATGCCTAACGTCACACTCCATCGTACATCCAAACCATTACCATCACACTCCATCGTACATCCTAACCCTTACCATCACACTCCAGCATACAATCAGTCCTACCGTCACAGTCCATCATACATCCAGACTCCTACGGTCACACTCCAGTATATATCAAGTATTCAATATCACCGTCACAATGTCAGAAAAGCTGAACAACGCTTGTACCCTTGGTATATCTGACCGACTAAAACATCTCGTTGATATGTTCTTGATTTATTAGTTCTATATATAAATATTTCCTAACAGTATTCGTTAAAAATTTTAATGCTGCAGCTTTGAGGAATTGTGTATTTGATCAGTCAGTAAGATTTTCATCAGACACTTGCTTAAGTGTTTTCTATCATTGTTAATGAAATACATAAAATAACGTTTAGTAGTAGTATTTTTATTTTTGTATTTTGAGGTATGGATGTATTTTTTTAAGCATGTCAAGAGCGACATGCCTTCAGATGCCAACATGAAGAGGAATGAAATCTCATATGAATTTCCTTCAGAAGCTAAACCTTTCATAAGAATATCATTGAATAAATATTTCCAGTGTTGTTATTTTGTCTGTTAAGTGCCAAACTCGCGCTCTTTGATTTGTAGTAAACAAATTTTCAGACTTTATTTGTCTTTAAAAGTTCAGTGGCAAAATATATATCTGCAAGTTCGATATGAGCTGTGCAGCTCATAATGTGACCATTCTTTTGTATTATTATGCACCCAATACCCATCCCGTGGGCGGTGGTGGAAAGGGTTTCAGAGGCACATAATCGGTTAGGGAATTGAACCCAATAGTTCATTTAACTAAGAAATTGACAATTTTTTAAGCTAGTTACACCATTGTTAATGTTACATACATATGTATATATAAATACAATAATATACTCAAGTTCATATACATGTCAATAATTTTTATATATCACAAGTGATTCAACAAGAGGCTCACAACAGTCACTATACAAGGCACTTTACATCTATGCTGAGACACGTAGTTACTAATCCTGCTCCTTACCCACCCAACTGGGCGCCAGCTTTATAGTCATATGCAAGTCTTACCTACAGTTTAGGGCCTGCGCTGGAATATTCCTGCAAAACAAAACAAACAAAAAACTACAATTATCAAATTTTGAATTCTTCCCAAAATACCAGGCAGCATATCATTATGAATTAAATACTACAATATTTCTTGTGCTTCACTGATGGTGTTATCTCGGAATTCCTCGATTTTTTCTCATTCCATTATATAATGACGCAATGTATGTGAATAGCTCTGCTGACAGAGTTTACACTAAGTCAAATCAACATCAGCAGATGTTGCAAACTCCCTGAGGTGCTTGTTGCCGAGACTAAACCTAGCAGTTGTAACATCTAGAGGTTTGCTTTATCTTATAGGAAGACCCATAGTCGTGCGGTTCTTCCTGCTTAATAGAATGATGATGGGGTAACTGACGTAAATTTCCCTTTGCCTCAAGTCTACGAGAATTTGTTGATGTTCCCGGAATATTACTGACCTCAGGCTGCTCAAAGGCAGTCCAAGACGGTAATCCATTCCCTCTAATGAGCAAAGGTTTTGGCTAACTCATCAGTTCCATCATTCATTCGGAGACCAATATTGGAAGAAATCTAACCCGCTACGATGTTGTATCAATGATAGAAGTTTATTTCAATCGATTATATGTGATGCAGTATATCTTAGACCTACTTCATAGCCGCAAGAATTGCACTAATACACGCCATTGCCTGTAAACTAAGCACCTTTAATAATGTTTTTTATTGTTAATTGTTTTTACATATATTCCATCTTTCTTCTCAGGTTCATTTACAAAACCTACTGGAAGGTTATAGTTCATTTGGTTACTGTTAACCTAATGCTTTTTGTTTCGCTATTGAGCTCCCTATATGCCCAACAATATCATACTGTACATCTTATATGCTCAATAATTGATTATTATACATTCTCTATGTTTAATAATTTGTTGCTCGTCATACTATGCTCATCATTGTAGTATTGTTCATTTGATGCTCATCATTGTAGTATTGTTCACTAGATGAGTTGGATAAAGAGCTACCTATCCAACAGGCGTGCTAGTGTCCTATTTAAAGGAGTTAAAAGTACAAGAACAGATGCATTCGAACTAGGCACACCTCAAGGTGGTGTCCTAAGCCCTATGCTCTTCAATATACTTATGCACAAACTTATCCATGACATACCTGTACAACCTACGGAAACAGTTATATGTTATGCTGATGATATTTGTATTATGGCACACAGTAAACCAAGGCTACAAATGTTACTTGATGCATTCTCCAAGAAAGTAGTAGAATGTGGCCTCATAATCTCTGTTGATAAAACAAGGGTTCTTATTCCCCATTCTCTTCATGCTAACTATACTATTAATGGAGTGCCCGTGGAGACTTGTGAGTCTTATAAATATCTTGGAGTCGAGGTTAATGATACAAATCTCATCAGCAACCTGCGTAAAAAACTTGTTGAGCGTCTTAAACCTCTCAGAACTCTTGTTGGCAAAGGATTTGGCATTAACATAAAATATGCTCGTAGTTTTTATATTGCCTTTATACGATCTGTTGTTGATTATTATGCCTTGCATCTTCTTAATTTTTCTCCTAAACAATTACAAGGCCTAGATGTAGTACAGAATGATGCCATGCGCATCATCCTGGGTTGTCCTAGAACTGTCAGAATTGTTAACATGAGAAAGGAACTAAACTTACCTTCCATTTACGAAAGAATAGTTCTACTTAGTACTATGTTTTGCGCCAAAACTTTGAAAAATAATGGTCCCCCCAGCTCTATTCAAATTAAATTGAGATCCATTCTAAACAATTCTGACTGTTCCCTCAATCCGCCGCAAAAAGCTCCCTACAGTGTGTGGCTCAGTTGTTGTGCCTATAATCTTCAGAAACTGAATGTATCTCTTAACCCTGATAAAACTGTTCACTATATTCCCCCTTGGAAAGATGTGGAGGTCTCTCTGCATTATACTCCCATCAGTGTAAAACAAATGTATAACACTGACATTTTGAGATGTATAACATTAGAAGCTATTGACAGTCATCTTCAAATTCTCAAACCGACTGAATCCTATGCCTTTACTGATGGCTCTGTGCAGTTAGGCACTGGTAGAACAGGTTGTGCATGTGCAGTGTATAAAGGGAATGAAATGATCATGACTAGTACACAGAGATTGAACAACTGGGCAAGCACGACACAGACCGAGCTATTGGGTATTTATCTAGCCACTGAATACCTTAAGCTCAATGGTGGTGGAGTTATTTTCTGTGACTCTAAAAGTGCTCTGCAGTCCTTAAATAACCCATCACAATGTATGTCGGAAGTAGCTTGTAATATTAAATGGAATGTAATTTTTGCCGATGATAATAATTCTTGTATAAAATTTGTGTGGATCCCATCCCATGTTGGAGTTGAAAAACATGACTTTGTAGATCAATTGGCCAATGAGGCTTGCAGGAAAGAAAACATTGATTATGACTTTGGACTATCTAATGCAGTTATTAGAAACATACAAATTAAAGAAATTAATTCAGATTTAGAAGAACTAAGAAATGCACAGAGACCTGAAAGCTGCAGTATTAAAAGTTATGACAAGTTCTGTAATAATAGGTATTTGTATGGTCAGCACAGTAACCGGACCAGGCAATGTGATGTAGTCATTGCGCGAATTCGCCTTGGCTATAGACACATCTGGCAGGTTAGTGAGGCTGAGCCACTACCAGAATATTCAGATTGTAAACTCTGTGATAAACCTTTAATGCACTCACTAGAACACTATATTGATGAATGTGAAACCGTAAAGGACTTTAGACCTCCTGGCCTATTGTACCACCAACTGTGTAACTATTTTATTGACTCAGGTGTTCTGGACGACATCCTAACAATTTACCCAAAATTTGCTTGTCCATTTTAAAGAATGAAGAACAATTTCTATTTATACTCTAAGCTGCATCACTTATGAACCCATCCCTGCCCTTGTGTGGCAGTGCACAATAGAAAGTTGTTGTCACATATTCACACATTAAAACATTGATTGTAACCGTGATATATATGTGCTTCAGCCTACAGTTTAGACCTATTGTCTTATGTATGACCCTCTGTCCTGCGTGACAGTGAATACTAGCATTAACCTCAATTTAATAAGGCTATCAAAATCCTCAGATTAGGCAAAATTGTAATTAATTTTGTCAATAAAGATGTTAATAATAATAATAGATGCTCATCATTTTATCAATAATATTACAAAATCCTAATAATGTATTAGTCGCAAAACAGTGAATTATTAATTATATCTCATCAGTCCATGACCATTTACGCATTCATATATCAGAATTTTGGCATTATCCGGATGACTTATTTTTAACTTTATTACCATTGCCAATCTTGAGAATCCTTCATTAATTTTGTCATTTATGCTTCATCGGCCAATCTATCGTTCATTTTCTTAGCCTTGCTCCACAATACACTTCACAATACATCCATTCTCCGGCTGTCAAACTCGAGGGTACCGTACCTGTTCACTCCACATTCATACTCAGGCATACATCCAGACCCTATCATTACACTCCAGCATACATTTAGATCCCTACCGTTACACTCATGCACACATCCGGACCCCTACCGTCACACTCAAACATACAGACAGACTTCTGCGTCAAAATATCTTATGCTGAATCAATCGCCAATGAGTTTCCTCCAGGTATTCTTTGACATTAAGACCGGAAAAAGGAACAGACGAAAAATATTTATCATTGTGCCTAGCGCACAATACACTGCATTGACTCTAGCATTAAGGATTACAAGAAGATAATTCTGATAGTACTATTTATTTGTTTTAATTATGATAACATATTTTGTCCTCAAATATGGAAAATTATATATAATGACCGTTCGTAATAAACATATAAAGCATATTGAGATACCGTTCATATATTGATGTCTCTTACCATCTGAGATTTATGGCTTCAAAAAAAGTAATTTAACCTAATTTTTCACTACAAAAGATCTAATTCGAAAGTTTGCTTCTGAATGCTTAAATGTTGACTTCTGAGTGTTGGAATGTTGACTTCTGAGTGCTGGAATGTTAACGTCTGAGTGGTGGAATGTTGACTCCTGAGTGCAGGAATGTTGACTTTTGAGTGCTGGAATGTTGACCTTGGAGTACTGGAATGTTGAATTCTGAGTGCTGGAAAGTTGAGTATGGAGTGCGGGAAAAATATGAATGCTATCTGACAGACTTCGTTATCATATTACGGTTTCATGTTCATGCGGTTCTTATATTTATTTCCCATACGATGCTCCGATGCTGCCAGTAGAGCCACCACCGAATCTTCCACCAAATGAGTTACCACCAAAAACCACTCAGGGACCTGCCACCGAATCCTCCACCAAGTGAGCTGCCATCGTAACCACTGCCGAGGGACCTGCCACCAAAACCACCCAGGGAGCTGACACCGTGACCACTGCCACCAAATCCTCGACCAAAAGAATTGCCACCGAAACCTCCACCAAAGGAGCTGCCACCATAACCACCTAGGGAACTGCCACCGAAACCTAGGCTAGAGGATCCTCCATGTCCAAAGCTTCCTCCATATCCACCCTGGGGCGCTCCAAGGTTGAAAATGGAATGACTGGTGACGCCGCTTCCGGAACCGTAGCCTCCACCAACACCTCCAAAGGAACCGTGACGTGATCCTTCACCAAATGTGCCAAGCCTCCTCTGATGCCCGGGCTGGAGAGCCCAAAGCCTCCTCCTGCAGTTGTGGAAGTGGAAAAGAAACTCACTTCAGGTTCAGCACAACTGGAGGCCACCAGGACGGCAACACTCATTGACACTATTACTAGCTTCTGAAAATTAATAAAAAAAAAAATATATCAGAGATGAATAAAGAATTTACATCAAAGCAGACGCTTTCACTCCCTATAATTCATGCTAGCAATATATTTACTACTAATTTTGTAATGTAATGTACAACAAGGTAACAAAAAAAAATGAAAATTTTCCATTATAACGAAAGCCGGTTTCAAAGAATTAACTCATAACATGATGTTGACTGTAACAAGGCTCGAAGTGAACTGATGCTAAGAGGAAGCGGCGCGCCTTTTATATCGACGGTGCCAGTGTCCAGTGTCTCAGTCAGGGTCAATAGTGATGCCAAGTAAGGCATCGCAAATCAGTATTCACTCGTTTCTAATGTGACCATTTTACTTTCAACCCATTTGAAAAAAAGCTTTAGATATATTGGTTGTCTGCTGTAAACTATTACTGAATTTATAACTTTTTACTGCATTATGCCTATATATTCCTAGTAGTCAACACCACCAAACATTAATTCATATAGTCTTCTGAAAGCTGGAAAGGTAAAAAGAAGTCATCTGATAATTGGCTGGAATACATTCTAAATATAGCAATTTATACCAAAATAATTAAGTTTTGCGATGTTCCTTCATTCTGACCTTGGCACTGATCGGTGCTGGGTTTGCGTACTATAGACACGGACTCACCATTGACCATATGTAAGTGACGTGCGAAGTGTTCATCTGGACAACTCTTACATCTCGTGATATATGAAAGAATAAATTGTATCGTGTATTTAATATTCATAGTAGTTGCTCGTGTTGGTCGCAGGTTTTGTTGCGGTTCACAGGAAATGGTAGCATTAGTAATGAGAACACAGAGAAAATAATTCTATTGTGATATATATCAATGATAAAACAAAATTGAGCTCTTAGGAGACTCGAACCCGCGACCAGCATATTGTCAGCCGCAACCTCTTCTGCTGCACTACCCTGACCTTGAAAAAATTATATATCCTGGGATTCTACTGAATCGACAGAAAGTGGGGCCGGTTTAATTAAAATTCTTTAATAAATAGTATAATTTATTGAGAACCACGTGCAATTTTCATCGAGTCAAGTGTAAAATACATGGTGGTGATCTTAATATATTTTTAAAAGTTTCCACTTAAGATTTCAGTGATAATATATTTTCTGTGAGACCTATACAGATCTTCTAGTCTTACTTAATAATTAATTTTCTAAGCGAAAGGAAGGAGGGAAAGAAATGGCGAAAAGGGATTGAAGATGGGGATATGAAGCTCGTGACCCCCCAAGGAGGGGTCTTAAGCCTCCACACTATTTAATGTACTTATGAACGCAATTGCAAATATTGATTTTCCGGAAGGAACACAACAAGTGGGATATTCAGATGATGTTCTAATACAAGCCCCAACCTTGAGAAAAATTAAACAGTCAATTAAATTCGTTAGAAGGAAATGTTTTGGGCTCGGTTTCACTCTTACCACAAACAAGACAAAAGTATACTCTCCTCACAAGCGGGGAGAAAATGAAGAACAACAAATTAATGGTGTAATACTTGAATGGGTTGACCACTATCGGTACCTTGGCGTCACTGTCGGCTGTAACAAGAGGAAGAAAGAGGAGCTCACCCAATCTCATAGGAACATGTAAAAGTCGACTCAGGGCACTGAAAGCTATTACCTGGATTGGACATAGAGCCTTGGGAGGATGACTCATGTAGGATTATCATCAAAGAAATGGCAAGATCCAACATGATACCACAAGAAATGAGTCACAAGTATCTTCAGGAAATATAAAATGAAGCCGGAGATGAATTAGATCAAATCTACACTGATGGGTCATCTAACCCTGTCAATGGCAAGGCTGGTGCAGCATACAATATAATCAGAAATAATGCCTCTCAATTGCAGAGATGAAGAAAAAGCATGCATTGAGAACTATGCCTCTTCAACGCAAGCAGAGCTAACTGCCATTGTTATGGCATTAAGATTCCTTCAACGAAACACTAATGGCGAAGTGATCTGTACGAATTCAAAAGCAGCGCTACAAAGCCTAAGTAAAAATCGGGCAGAAAAGCTTGCGATAGTCGCTGAAATTAAGAGAGCTGTGAAGGGACTAACAACCCTAGGAAGAGTCGTCATGTTTCTGTGGATCCCCCTCTTAAAAGATTCACCCATTTTGCACCCGCAAGATAACGTAAGATTTTATGGGTTAAGAGATGTTAATCTTCTTGTTTGAGGAGCTGTTCGCTTAAGACAGTCAGGCAAGTCCAAGCTGTGTGTGGGTACAAGTGACAGGATGAACAACATAGCGGGTTTTCTTCCTATTGGGGAGTGTTGTACATGCTGCTTTGGTGTATGTCCACTCACAGGATGAGTGGCGCTGCCCAGTAAACTCGCCCCTCAAGGAAAAAATAAAATGGGGAGGACGATGATAGGGACGAAGGGTTTCCAAGGGGACTGAGACTAGGGGGTACATAAGGAGATATGCTGAACAGAGGAGAATATATGTAAGGACGGAAAGAGGGGGGGGGGGGGGAAGGGGAGGGATAAATCCGCGTACAGCAGGGTATCCCTTCAATATAAATAACTGGAAATGTGTTTTTGTTCGATGTTGTAGGAGAGAGAGAGAGACAGAGAGAGAGAGAGAGAGAGAGAGAGAGAGAGAGAGAGAGAGAGAGAGAGAGAGAGAGAGAGAGAGAGAGAGAGAGAGAGAGAGAGAGAGAGAGAGAGAGAGAGAGAGAGAGAGAGAGAGAGAGAGAGAGAGAGAGAGAGAGAGAGAGAGAGAGAGAGAGAGAGAGAGAGAGAGAGAGAGAGAGAGAGAGAGAGAGAGAGAGAGACGAGAGAGACGAGAGAGAGGGAGAGAGAGAGCGAGAGAGAGAGAGAGACGAGTGAGAGGGTGACAGAGAAGGGAAGGGAGTTGGGTATGATACATATGTAATACTTTATTCTACTCATTATATTCTGGCTATTTTTTGCAAGCATGTCCTCAGTATCATAGTTTCAGATGCCATATGCGAATAAATACTGTAGATCTCACTCTCAATTATTTTTTGCAGCTAAAACATTCCTTTCAATATTACTGAAAATTTCATTGTGCTACTACTATGTTCGTTCAGTTCCAGGTGTCCTTTCCGGGAGACCCAGTATATAGTTCCTCAGACTTACTATGTCTTTTACAAACTCAGTATCAAGGGACATGTTTGTCATTTCAGTCCAGTACATCTTCCACCTACTTCTTCATTGCTATGGATCCAAGTTCCTTTGGTTATTGAGCACCAACATGATTCTTCTTTGGTTATTGAACACTATAGGCTCACTATATGGTGTGTGTGTATACACAATATGCTCTTCACCTGGTGATTAAATATCTTATGCATCAGTAATTTTTTTTTAACTTTATGCCTCTAGGTAAGTGTCACCCACTGCTCATCACTTGAACTGTAGCCCCAAAAACTAGCAGAATGCTAATATTTTTTTGTCACAAACCGATAGATAATTAATTATAATTTGAAAGGCTACAGAGTTAAGTTTTCAGTTTAAACTTTTTTCTTTCGACAATAATGTCAGTCAGTCACCACATTGTTAATCAGGGAACGTGGAACCAACTATTGTAGGATCGAAGAGCATGGAAAGGCTAATCACTAGCTAACAAGTAAGGGTTTATTTCACCATACTTTCTTCTGAATACCAATGCTAACCTGTCACATGCCTTACACTTGCGTTCCAGTACTCAAACACCCCTTACCAATCCCACCTACTTGTTTCTTCAAAGACTACGTGTGTATGTTTCTTTATTGCTTGACGCAGAAACGACTGCATCAATTAGTCATAATTATTGCTCTGGTTATGAGCGAATGGCTCCTATGATAACATGAAAAATGCTGCTTAGCATCGCATGTGACAAGTGCAGTACTCCCCGGTGAAGACTGGTTGACCCTACCACTAGTATAGCCAGCTTGAGTTTTGAGACTGAAGGTTATGGATTGGATACCTTTATGAGCAAGGATATAATAAAGTCATTTAAGGTCTTCCCAGGAAAGATTCAATGCATGATATTTCATATATATATCCTAAGAATAGCTACTGAGGTGTAAAGTGTCACTTAAGCACTGCATTTTTTTCAGAGAAGTCAATGGATCTAGGAATCTTTCTTCAGATCCTCTGTGGTTCCGGCTGCTGCTTTAATGTAACTACAGACAACATTTGTAAGCGTCAATTAAGTAGTAATAAGGGTGAAAACAATTCTGGTGAGAGGTGGTGGAGTATTTTACTGTTTCTTTTACTGGCCCGTAACATGAGTGTCAAAATATCTAATGTTTAATCAATCGCCAATTAATTTCTGCCAGGTGTTCTTTGAAAATAAGACCAGAGAAGTGAACAAACGAAAAATACTGAGTATTGTGCCTAGTGCACAATACAGTGCATTGAATCTAGCATAAAGGATTACAAGAAGCCAATTTAATATAGTACTATTTATTTGTTTTAATAATGATAACATGTTTTGTGCTCAAACATGGAAAATTATACATAAAAACTGTTAGTGATTAACATATAAAGCATATTGAGATACTGTTCATATATATTGATGTCTCTTTCAAACCTTCTGAGATTTATACCTCAAATAAAGTAATTTAACTCAATTTTTCATTGCAGATGATCTCATTCGAAAGTTTACTTCTGAGTGCTTGAAAGTTGATTTCTGAGTTCTGGAATTTTGACTTCTGTGTGTTGGAATGTTGACGTCTGAGTGCTGGAATGTTGACCTCAGAATACTGGAATGCTAAATTCTGAGTGCTGGAAAGTTGAGTTTGGAGAGCTTGGAAAATATAAATACTATTTGAAAGAATTCCAAATCTCATTACTGTTTCATGTTCTTGCAGTTCTTATATTTATTTCCCATACGATGCTCCGATGCTGCCAATAGAGCCACCACCGAATCTTCCACCAAATGAGTTACTACCAAAACCACTGCTGAGGGACCTACTACCAAAACCACCCAGGGAGCTGGTACCGTAACTACCGCCAAGAGAGCTGCCACCAAATCCTCGACCAAAGGAATTGCCACTGAAACCTCCACCGAAGGAACTGCCATCATAACCACCAAGAGAGCTGCTACCGAAACCTAGGTTTGAAGATCCTCCATGTCCAAAGCTGCTTCCGTATCCAACCTGTGGCGTTCCAAGGTTGAAAATGGAATGACTTGTGGCGCCGCTTCCGGAACCGTAGCCTCCACCAACACCTCCAAAGGAACCGTGACGTGTTCCTTCACCAAATGAGCCAAAGCCTCCTCCAATGCTCGGGCTGGAGAGTCCAAAGCCTCCTCCTGCGGTAGAGGAGGTGGAGAAGGAACTCACTTCAGGTTCAGCATAACTGGAGGCCACCAAGACGGCAACAAGCATCGACACTATCACCAACTTCTGAAAATTAATAAACATTTTTATATATCAGAGATGAATAAACAATTTACATCCAAGTACACGCTCTCACTCCCTATGATTCATGATAGCAATCAATACATTTACTAGTAATTTTATAATATATTTTAATGTACAACAAGGTAACAAAAATAATAAATGAAAATTTTCCACTATAATGATAACCGGTTTTAAGTAATTATCTCATACCATGATGTTGACTGTAACAAGGCTCGAAGTGAACTGATGCCAAGAGGAAGCGGCGCGTCTTTTATATAGACGGTGCCAGTGTCCAGTGCCTCAGCCAGGGTCAATAGTGATGCCAAGTAAGATATCGCAAATCAGTATTCACTCGTTTCTAATATGACCATTTAACTTTCAACCCATTTGAAAAAAACTTATTTAGATACGCAGACGATTAGTCTTCACATCTTTAGTTATTTCGCTTGTCTGCTGTAAACTATGACTGCGTTTGTAACATTTTACTGCATCATTGCTATATATTCCAAATTGTCAACACCATCAAACATTAATTTATATAACCTTCTGAATGCTGGAAAAGTAAACAAAGTCGTCTGATAATTAACTAAAATATATACTAAACACCGCGACTCATACCAGAATAATTGATTTTTGTGATGTACCTTCTTTCTGACCTTGACACTTATGGGTGCTGGGTTTTCGTACTCAAGACACGGACTCGCCTTTGACCAAATGTAAGTCTCGTGCCAAGTGTTCATCTGGAAAACTCTGTCTTATCGTGTTATATGGAAGGTTAAATAGTAACGTGTACTTAATGCTCATAGAAGTAGCTCGGAAACTGGTCGTAGGTTGTGTTGGGGGTCAGAGGAAGTGGTAGCAATAGTATTGCTTACACAGAGAGAAATAAATTTATTGTAATATGTCAATGAGAAAATCAACTGGAACTCTTAGGTGACTCGAACTCGCTACCAGCGTACAACCAGCTGCAACCTCTACTTCGGTACCACACTGACCTTGAAAAAGTTATACAACCCTGGATTCTACTGAATCGACAGGAAGTGGGATCGGTCTAATTTGATTTCTTTAATAAATATTATCATTTATTGAGAACCCCATGCGATTTTTATCGAGGCAAGTGTGAAATACAAGGTGGTGATCCTAATATATATTCTGAAGTTTTCAGGGATCTTAATATATTTCCTTTGAGATGTTTACAGATATTCCACTGCTTTCGAATAATTAATTTTCTGAGCGACAGGAAAAGGGTGTAGGCATAGCTGCAGAGAGGTGATGGGTAAGACTATGATAGGAACAAAGGGAGGGGAGGGGGGATCCTAGGGGATTGAGACCTGGGGTCCATGGGAAGAAATGCTAAAGAGAGGAGAATACGTGGTAAGAACGGAAAAAGTGGGAACACATATGGGAACAGTAAGGTATCCCTTCTATATATATATATATATATATATATATATATATATATATATATATATATATATATATATATATATATATATATATATGTCGTACCTAGTAGCCAGAACTCACTTTTCAGCCTACAATGCAAGGCCCAATTTGCCTAATAAGCCAAGTTTTCATGAATTAATATATTTTCTCTAATTTTTTTCTTATGCAATGATAAAGCAACCTATTTCATTATGTAAGAGGTCAATTTTTTTTTATTGGAGTTAAAATTAACGTAGATATATGACCGAACCTAACCAACCCTACCTAACCTAACCTAACCTATCTTTATAGGTTAGGTTAGGTTAGGTAGCCGAAAAAGTTAGGTTAGGTTAGGTTAGGTAGGTTAGGTAGTCGAAAAGCAATTAATTCATGAAAACTTGGCTTATTAGGCAAATCGGGCCTTGCATAGTAGGCTCAGAAGTGAGTTCTGGCTACTAGGTACGACATATATATATATATATATATATATATATATATATATATATATATATATATATATATATATATATATATATATATATATATGTCCTGGGGACCATTCAGGCTTGTTCGCATATATATATATATATATATATATATATATATATATATATATATATATATATATATATATATATATATATATATATATGTCCTGGGGACCATTCAGGCTTGTTCGCATATATATATATATATATATATATATATATATATATATATATATATATATATATATATAACTGAAAACTCAAACCCCAGAAGTGACTCGAAGCCATACTGCCAGGAGCAATGCAACTGATGTGTACAGGACACCTTAATCCACTCGACTATCACGACCGGACATAAGAAAGTGATAGCCGAAGGTATTTGAACCACCTTCCCCCCCCCCCCCCAGCCGGCACTCGGATGGTAACCTTGGGAATAGTATTTTATCAAATCACCTCATTCTTTGGGGCACACGTGAGGAACACAAATGCGAACAAGCCTAAATGGTCCCCAGGACTATATGCAACTGAAAACTCACACCCCAGAAGTGACTCGAACCCATACTGCCAGGAGCAACGCAACTGGTGTGTACAGGACACCTTAATCCACTCGACCATCACGACCGGACATAAAGAGGTGATAGCCGAAGCTATTTGAATCACCCACCCGCCGGCACTCGGATGGTAATCTTGGGCATAATATTTTATCAAATCACCTCATTCTTTGGGGCACACGTGAGGAACACAAATGCAAACAAGCCTGAACGGTCTCCAGGCATATATGCAACCGAAAACTCACACCCCAGAAGTGACTCGAACCCATACTGCCAGAAGCACCCTGCAACTGATGGACAGGATCCCTTAACCACTCGACCATCACGACAGGACAAAAGAGGATGGTAGCCGAGGCTAATTCCCCATCCTCCCGCCGGCACTCTGATGGTAATCTTGGGCATGGTATTTTATCAATGCAGCATGTATATTATCATCCGTAGGTGCATTTACGAAATCAAGTGAAAGGTCCTATTTTCTTTGGTTATTGAACATCCACAAGTTCCTTTTTCGGTTATTGAACATCCCATATTCTCAATATATGTGTGTGTGAGTACACTCTATATTCTCGTCACTTGGTGATTATATAACTTGTGCATCAAATATTTTTATGCACTATATGCCTCAGGGTAATTTTCACCCGCTGCTCATCGTAGTTGATGAGCTCACCGTATATGCTCATCAACTGTAGCCCCCAAAAAATAGAATGTAAATAATATTTTTGTCACAACCTGATGGATAGTTAATTATAGTTTTATGTGATACTACATTGAGTTTTTTACGCTAAACGTTTTTGTTGCCTATAATAATGTCAGTCAATCACCATATTATTAATCTGAGAACGTAGAACCAACTATTATATAATCGAAGAGCATGGCATGGCTAATCACTAGCCAAGAAGTAAGGGTTTATTTAACCGTACACCTGCTGAATACCTCTGCTAACCTGTCTCATGCCTCACACGTGCCTTCCATTCCACAAACACCCCTTGCCTATCACAGCTACTTGTTTCTTCAAGGGGCTACGTCTGGAAGTTTCTCTATTGCATAACGCAGGAACGACTGCATCAATTAACCATAATTATTGGAATAGTTTAGAGCGAATAGCTTCTGTGATAACATGCAATAATATGTGCCGAGCATAGAGTTTCCCAGTGAGGACTGGTTGACTCTACATGCCTAGTATAGCCAGCTTGAGTCTCGAGACTGAATTATATGGATCAGATACCTTTAAGAGCAAGGAGATAATGAAAACGTTCAAGAACATCTTCCCAGGAAAGTTACAATGCAAGATATTCATATATATTCTATCAATAGCTACTGAGGTGAAATGTATCACAAACGCACTGTAATTTTGTTCAGAGAGGTCAATGTATTTGGGAATCTTTCTTCAGGTCCTCTGTGGTTCCCGCTACTGCTTCAATGTGACTTTACACAGCATTTATAAGCGTCAGTCATATAGTAATAAGGGTAAAAACAATTCAGGTGAGAAGTGGATGGAATGTTTTACTGTTTCTTGTTAGTGACCCATAACATGATTGTCAAAATATCTGATGGTTAATCAATCGCCAATGAATTTCCTCCGGGTGTTCTTTGAAATTAAGACCGGAGAAGTGAACAAACATAAATATTGGTCATTATGTCTAGTGCTCAATACACGGCATTGAATCAAGTACGGCCTCACCATAACCCGTGCTACTTGGAACTTTTTGTTCGAATCTAACGTAAAGGATTAAAGGAAGGCAATTCAATATAGTTCTATTTATTTGTTTTCATCATAATATCATATTTTGTGCTCAAATATAGACAATTTTATACAAAACAGTTTGTGAATAACATATAAAGCATATTGAGATACTGTTTATATATTGATGTCTCTTTCAAACCTTCTGAGATTTATGGCCTCATGAAGTAATTTAACTAAATTTTTAATTGCAGATGATTTCATTCGAATGTTTACTTCTGAGTGCTTGAAAGTTGACTTCTGAGTGCTGGAATTTTTAATTCTGAATATTGGAATGTTGACCTGTGAGTGCTGCAATGTTGACGTCTGAGTGCAGGAATATTGACTTTTGAGTGCTGGAATGTTGAATTCTGAGTGCCGGAAAGTTGAGTTTGGAGTGCTAGAAAAATATAAATACAATTTGAAAGAATTCCATAACTTGTTACAGTTTCATGCTCGTTCAGTTCTTATATTTATTTCCCATATGATGCCCCGATGCTGCCAGTAGAGCCACCACCGAATCTTCCACCAAATGAGTTACCACCAAAACCACCCAGGGACCTGCCACCGAATCCTCCACCAAGTGAGCTGCCACCGTAGCCACTGCTGAGGGACCTGCCACCAAAACCACCCAGGGAGCTGACACCGTAACTAACGCCAAGAGAGCTGCCACCAAATCCTCGACCAAAGGAATTTCCACCGAAACCTCCACCAAAGGAGCTGCCACCATAACCACCAAGAGAGCTGCTACCGAAACCTAGGCTAGAGGATCCTCCATGTCCAAAGCTGCCTCCGGATCCACCCTGGGGCGCTCCAAGGTTGAAAATGGAATGACTTGTGACGCCGCTTCCGGAACCGTAGCCTCCACCAACACCTCCAAAGGAACCGTGGCGCGTTCCTTCACCAAATGAGCCGAAGCCTCTTCCGATGCTCGGGCTGGAGAGCCCAAAGCCTCCACCTGCGGTCGTGGAAGTGGAGAAGGAACTCACTTCAGGCTCAGCACAACTGGAGGCCACCAGGACGGCAACACTCATCGACACTATCACCAGCTTCTGAAAATTAATATTTTTTTTATATATATATCAGAGATGAATAAACAATTTACATCCAATTACATGCTTTCATTCCCTATGATTCATATTAGTATTCAATATATTTACTATTAATTTTGTAATATATTTCAATGTACAACAAGGTAACTAAAAATATTAAATAAAAATTTTCCACTGTAATGATAACCGGCTTCAAGCAATTATCTCATACCATGATGTTGGCTGTAACAAGGCTCGAAGTGAACTGATGCCAAGATGAAGCGGCGCGTCTTTTATATCGACGGTGTCGATATAAAAGTGTCCAGTGCCTCAGCCACGGTGTCCAGTGCCTCAGCCAGGGTCAATACTGATGCCAAGTAAGGTATCGCAAATCAGTATTCACTCGTTTCTAATATGACCATTATACTTTCAACCCATTTGAAAAAACTTATTTAGATACGCAGACGATTAGTCTTCACATCTTTAGATATTCTGGTTGTCTGCTGTAAGTTACGACTGCAATTAAAAGTTTTTACTGCATCATGGCTATATATTCCTATTAGTGAACACCACCAAACATTAATTTGTATAACCTTCTGAATGCTGGAAATGTAAACAAAGTCATCTGATAATTGGCTAGAATACACACTAAACACCGCGATTCATACCAGAACAATTCATTTTTGTGATGCACCTTCATTCTGACCTTGACACTGATGGGTTCTGGGTTTTCGTACTCAAGACACGGACTCGCCCCTGACCAAATGTAAGTCACGTGCGGAAAGTTCATCTGGAAAACTCTTTTGCATCGAGATATATGGAAGGTTAAATAATAACGTGTATTTAATGCTCATAGGAGTAGCTCGCGTACTGGTCGCAGGTTGTGTTGCGGTTCAGAGGAAATGTATTTATTAGAATTGCTTTCACAGAGAAATCATATTATTGTGATATATCAATGAGAAAATCAACTGGAGCTCTTTGGTGACTCGAACCCGCGACAAGAGTACTGCCAGCCGCAACCTCTACTGCTGTACCATACTGACCTCGAAAAAGTTATATTAACTGGATTCTACTGAATCGACAGGAAGTGGGGTCTGCCTAATATAAATTCCTTAATAAATATTATCATTTACTGAGAACTACATGCGATTTTTATCGAGGCAAGTGTGAAATACATGGTGGTGATCCTAATATATAAGACTTCACTGAAGTTTTCAGGAATCTTAATATATTTCCTGTGAGATGTACACAGATATTCCAGTGCTTCCGAATAATTAATTTATGAGCGAAAGGAAGAGGGTGTAACCATGGCTGAAAGGGAGTGATGGGTAAGATTATGATAGGGGCAAGGAGGGGGGTGGGGTTCTAGGGGATTGAGACTAGGGATAAGGTATGCTAAAGAGAGGAGAATTCGTGGTAAAAACGGAAACCTTCGGAAGACATATATATATATATATATATATATATATATATATATATATATATATATATATATATATATATATATATATATATATATATATATATATATATATATATATATATATATATATATATATATATATATATATATATATATATATGTCGTACCTAATAGCCAGAATGCACTTCTCAGCCTACTATTCAAGGCCCGATTTGCCTAATAAGCCAAGTTTTCATGAATTAATGTTTTTTCGTCTACCTAACATACCTAACCTAACCTAACCTAGCTTTTTTTGGCTACCTAACCTAACCTTACCTATAAATATAGGTTAGGTTAGGTTAGGTAGGGTTGGTTAGGTTCGGTCATATATCTACGTTAATTTTAACTCCAATAAAATAAAATTGACCTCATACATAGAGAAAAGGGTTGCTTTATCATTTCATAAGAAAAAAATTATAGTAAATATATTAATTCAGGAAAACTTGGCTTATTAGGCAAATCGGGCCTTGAATAGTAGGCTGAGAAGTGAGTTCTGGCTACTAGGTACGACATATATATATATATATATATATATATATATATATATATATATATATATATATATATATATATATATATATATATATACATATATTTAAGATGAATAGGAAAACCAGGGATATACTGAGCATCTTGTTTCAGATTCTTCACTTTAAAATGCATAACGTTTCGAATACTTCTCGTATTCATCATCAGATCTAAAATGAAAAAACAGAAATCACAATCAAATAACTGGTAAACAAAGAACTCATACTGAATACAATTGCCTATTAAAAAAAGAAAAATGATAAAAAAACAAAACACTTAAGCTTACTTAAAGTGATCAAGACAAATAAAACTTATTAACTGTCACATAGATAAAAGCTAATTCAAAAAAACATTAAATTACAAGAGGAATTTTATAACTACTGAAATAAACCAATCTATTAAAATTACGCGAAGTGATCAACAAGAGTGAAACTTGATAGCTAACACATAGATATTAAACACTAATACAAATATTCATATAATGACTACAAATCTACAAAAAATGTATATAAAATGCAAGCAGAATAAGCGACAATTATAAAGTACTAACCAAAATCTTATAAAAACTCAAATATTAAACAATCTAAATACCAAAAAGTGTATTATATATCCTAAATAAAAAGATTATAATAATGTACAATGTGAAGACTTAAAATAAGTAAGAAAAGGCAAAGACATGGTAAACTAAATAAAATTAAACTGCCAGAATGAACTATAAATCAAATTACAGGTTTACTAATATTACTAATCAAATTACAGGTTTACTCTTTACTAATATTCCTTTGTTGGAAACCATTGATATTTGTGTTAATCAGTTATTTGCTGACACTAATTTAGTGTCTGGATTTTATAATAAAATGTTCAGACGGTTGTTAGAATTAGCGGTTAAAGACTCTGTCTTTATGTTTAATAATATATATTATAAATAAATTGATGGAGTAGCAATGGGGTCTTCCTTAGGTCCTGCATTTGCTAATGCTTTTTTGAGTTTTCATAAAAAAATTGGCTTGATAAATGTCCTTTGGACTTTAAACCAGTCTTGTACAGGAGATATGTAGATGACACTTTTTTGTTATTTAAGGACCAATGTCATATTGAGAAATTTAGAGAGTATCTTAATGCACAACATAGTAATATACGTTTCACTGCAGAATGTGAAGTGGATAATTCATTGTCATTTCTTGATGTCAAAGTGAATAACCTTAATGGGTTCAACACTAATGTTTTTAGAAAACCAACTTTTACTGGTTTAGGTTTAAATTTTAATTCTTTTGTTCCTGATATTTTTAAGAAAAATGCATTTAATACTCTACTGAATAGAGCCTTTGTTTTATGTTCAAATTGGAATAACTTTGATCAAGAAATTAATTTTCTTGTGAATTTTTTTTCAAATAATGGTTATCCTTTGCATATGGGTTATACCTTTATATGGAATTTCTTAAGTAAGAAGTTTCACCCATCGTGTAGGATTACTGCAGTAGAAAGGGATATTAAATATATTAAATTACCATTTTATGGCACTATTGGTTTTTCTGTAAGGAGTCGTTTGAGGAGACTGTTGCAGCAGTGTTATCCTCAAGTAGACTTTAGATTTATTTTTGTCAACACAAATACCATAGGCTCTTATTTTAAATTTAAAGATAAAGTGCCTACCCCCTGTTCTCTAATGTCGTATATATATGTATAATTGTTCCAGCTGTAATGATGGATATATCGGGAGTTCCATTCGGAACTTTAAGATTAGGATACTTGAGCACCGGGGAGTATCTTTTAGGACTGGATTACCATTATCTAAGCCAGTATTTTCGGAGATTAGAAACCATTGTTAAGAGTTTAATCATTCTCTGCTGGAATCTGATTTTAAAATTCTGGACACTTGTATGACTGGCCAGTCAGATTTGAGAGTAATGGAATCCTTATATATAAAGGAGCTGCGGCCTCTGATAAATAGCAACCTTTAGGCTGTTCAATTGTACACTGTATAGTGCACAGTAGGACCTGTAATTTGATTTATAGTTCATTCTGGCAGTTTAATTTTATTTAGTTTACCATGTCTTTGCCTTTTCTTACTTATTGTAAGTCTTGACATTGTACATTATTATAATCTGTTTATTTAGGATATATAATACATTTTTTGGTATTTAGATTTGTTTAATAATTGAGTTTTTATAAGATTTTGGTTAGAACTTTATAATTGTCGCTTATTCTGCTTGCATTTTATATACATTTTTTGTAGATTTATAGTCATTATATGAGTATTTGTAATAGTGTTTTGTATCTATGTGTTAGCTATCAAGTTTCCCTCCTGTTCATCACTTCGCGTAAGTTTAAGAGTATGGTTTGTTTTAGAAGTTATAAAATTCCTCTTGTAATTTAATGGCTTTTTGAATCAGTTTTTATCTATGTGACAGTTAATAAGTTTTATTTGTATTGATCACTTTAAGTAAGCTTAACCGTTTTGTTTTTTTAATCATTTACCTTTCTTTGATAGTCAATTGCATTCAGTTTGAGTTCATTGTTTACCAGTTATTTGACTGTGATTTCTGTTTTTTCTTTTAGATCTGATGATGAATACGAGAAATATTCGAAACGTTATGCATTTTAATGTAAAGAATCTGAAACAAGATAATCAGTATATCCCTGGTTTTCCTATTCATCTTAAAATTAAAATTCCCAAAGGTAACATCCATCATAAATATTATATATATATATATATATATATATATATATATATATATATATTTATATATATATATATATATATATATATATATATATATATATATATATATATATATGTCGTACCTAGTAGCCAGAATGCACTTCTCAGCCTACTATGCAAGGGACGATTTGCCTAATAAGCCAAGTTTTCATGAATTAATATATTTTCTCTAATTTTTTTCTTATGAAATGATAAAGCTACCCATTTCATTATGTATGAGGTCAATTTTTTTTTATTTGAGTTATAATTAACGTAGATATATGACCGAACCTAACCAACCCTACCTAACCTAAGCTAACTTATCTTTATAGGTTAGGTTAGGTTAGGTGGCCGAAAATGTTAGGGTAGGTTAGGTTAGGTAGGTTAGGTAGTCGAAAAGCACTTAATTCATGAAAACTTGGCTTATTAGGCAAATCGGGCCTTGCATAGTTGGCTGAGAAGTGCGTTCTGGCTACTAGGTACGACATATATATACATATATATATATATATATATATATATATATATATATATATATATATATATATATATATATATTACCTAGTAGCCAGAATGCACTTCTCGGCCTAGTAGTATGCAATGCCCGATTTGCCTAATAGGCCGAGTGATTTTCTTTATTTTCAATAAATTGTTTCCACTTATTTTATTAGAATCATAAATATTATATTATATTATGAACATAAATTAGTTACTTAGTTTTGTTAGGTTAAGATAGATTAAGTTAGGTAGGGTAGGTTAGGTTCGGTCGTATATCTACGTTAGTTTTAGCTAAAATATATATAAAAAAATAGCTCATACATAATGAAATAATTAGCTTTATCATTTGATAAGAAAAGAATAAGAAAAATATTGAAAATCTGGAAAACTTGGCTTATTCACAAATCTGGCCCTGCATAGTAGGCCGAGAAGTGCATTCTGGCTACTAGGTACGACATATATATATATAATAGTGTTATATATATATATATATATATATATATATATATATATATATATATATATATACATATATATATATATATATATATGTATGTATGTATTAAAACACTTTCCCACCAGGAGACTCGAACCCTAGCCAGCACAGAAGCCATCCAGCAACTCTCATAACAGGTACGCCTTTAACCCATTGCACCATGCTCAAACCCCTAAAAGAGATGGTAATTTTGGGGTATTTAAACACCCCAAAGATTACCACCTCCCAAGGGCAACTAGAGCAAGTGAGGGGTCACTTACATTTTTCATGAAGTCCCTGTTAATATGGGAGAACTCTGCGTCTATGCTTGATGCACATAGTCTAGTTGCTCTAGTTGCCCTTGGGAGGTGGTAATCTTTGGGGTGTTTAAATACCCCGAAATTACCATCTCTTTTAGGGGTTTGAGCATGGTGCAATGGGTTAAAGGCGTACCTGTTATGAGAGTTGCTGGATGGCTTCTGTGCTGGCTAGGGTTCGAGTCTCCTGGTGAGAAAGTGTTCTAAAGTTGTATACCTTCACTTGCGTGTTTAGGCAAGTTGTGCATCAAGCATAGACACAGAATTCTCCCATATTAACAGGGACTTGATGAAAAACTTAAGTGACCCCTCACTTGCTCTAGTTGCCCTTGGGAGGTGGTAATCTTTGGGGTGTTTAAATACCCCGAAATTACCATCTCTTTTAGGGGTCTGAGCGTGGTGCAGTGGGTTAAAGGCGTACCTGTTATGCCAGTTGCTGGCTAGTGTTCGAGTCTCCTGGTGGAAAGTGAAAGGAAAGTGTGCAAACACTTTCCCACTTTCCTGGTGGGAAAGTGTTCTAAAGTTGCATAACTTGCGTCTTTAGGCAAGTTGTGCATCATATATATATATTTATATATATGTTAGTTTGTGCATAACTGCTAATCTCCGAAAGTTCTTCACCAATTTCTTTGAAATTTTCACACAACGTTCCATTCGCACCCGGCAAGGTTTTATATACATACTATATAGATGTCACGTCTATTACGGTAAAAAAACATTCATTTTCTGAAAAACTGTGTTTTCATGAATTTTTCATGTGAGGGAAATCTTCTAAACCTCTTTACCGATTGCTTTGAAATTTTGACACAACGTTGGATCCGAATAGGAGCGTCTTTTTATATATCTACTATATGCATGACTTACCTGTGACCTAAAAAAATAAGTGTCTTTTTTTAAAAACAGCGCCATCTGTTGGACATTAGAGCAACACACGCTGTAATCTCCGAAAGTTTTCACCGATTGCTTTGAAATTTTGACACCTCGTTGCATTCGAATAGGCGCGTCTTTTTACATACCTATTATATAGATGCCACCCCTGTGACAGGTAAAAATATGCGTTTTTGAAAAACTGTGCCCTGCGTTGCACATAATATCAACATGCACGCTATTCTAAATATGTCACGAATTCCATTTCAATGTTTCCGAATGTATTGATAAACCTTATTTTCATAGATTTCGATTTTTTTTTATTGAATTTGTTTGTGTGACATTGTGTTGGAATTAAGCTGTGTTGTTTACTATACCGTTCATTTCAGAAGTATAAGTATAGATGCCACACGTGTGACAGGTAAAACTATGCTTTTCTTGAAAAACAGCGCCATCTGTTGCATGTAAGAGCAACACACATGCTATACTAAATATATTACTATTCCATTTCAATGTTTCTGATTGCATTGATAAATTGAATTTTCATAGATTTTGATTTATTTTCATTCTGATTTATTTATTTTGTGTGAATTGCGTTGGAATTGGGCTGTGCTGTTTAGCATAAGTTTCCTTTTGTGAGTATAGTTTATTTTTTTTATGTTTTCATATTTTCATTTCATTTTTAACTGTTTTTCGTATATTTCAGTGATGGGAACATCAGATCACTTGATGTTCCTAATTTTCTGATGGGGACATCATACCATTTGGGAAGGCATCAGACGAGGGAGTGGGGAATGGTGGGGATGACGAGGGAACGGAAGTGAGAGATGGTGGGGAAGGATGAGGGGACAGGGGAGTTTGGGATGATGGGGACGAGGAGATGGAGCAATGGAGAATGGTGGGGAGGATAAAGGGACATGGGAAGGGGGCATGGTGGGAAGGAAGAGGGGATGGTGGAGTGGGGAATGGTGGGGAGGTGGAGGAGCCCGGTGAGGGAGGAATGGTGGGAAAGACTGGGGGACAGGGAAGGTTGCTGTGGCTCAGCTTGCTGAACCACAAGAAGCTGAGCCACAGCAACTTCTCGGCCGTGGCAAGCCGAGCCACGGCCGAGAAGTGCGTTCTGGCTACTAAGTACGACATTTTATATATATATATATATATATATATATATATATATATATATATATATATATATATATATATATATATATATATATATGTCGTACCTAGTAGCCAGAATGCACTTTTCAGCCTACTATGCAAAGCCAGATTTGCCTAATAAGCCAAGTTTTCTTGAAATAATATATTTTCTCTAATTTTTTTCTTATGAAATGATAAAGCTACCCATTTCATTATGTATGAGGTCAATTTGTTTTATTTTAGTTAAAATTAATGTAGATATATGACCAAACCTAACCAACCCTACCTAACCTAACCTAACCTATCTTTATAGGTTAGGTTCGGTTAGGTAGCAGAAAAAGTTAGGTTAGGTTAGGTTAGGTAGGTTAGGTAGTCGAAAAAACATTTATTCATGAAAACTTGGCTTATTAGGCAAATCAGGCCTTGCATAGTAGGCTGAGAAGTGCGTTCTGGCTATTAGGTACGACATATATATATATATATAAATATATATATATATATATATATATATATATATATATATATATATATATATATATATATATATATGACAATGTCAGACCACGGAGGAAAAATGAAACAGGAATTTTCTTAATTACTTTCGTATATTAATACATCTTCAGAAGGAGTGAAGAACATTGCCACATTTTTAATCACGTGTTTATTTTCGTGATACACACACACACACACACACGTTTCTGCCTCCCGCACGAGGCAGAAACAAATGGGCAAAGTTTCTTTCACCCTAAGTGCCCCTGTTACCTAGCAGTAAATAGGTACCTGGGAGTTAGTCAGCTGTCACGGGCTGCTTCCTGGTGTGTGTGTGGTGTGGAAAAAAAAAAAAGTAGTTAGTAAACAGTTGATTGACAGTTGAGAGGCGGGCCCAAAGAGCAAAGCTCAACCCCCGCAAAACACAACTTGTAAACAACTAGTAAACACACACACACACACACACACACACACACACACACACACACACACACACACACACACACACACACACACACACACACACACACACACACACATATATATATATATATATATATATATATATATATATATATATATATATATATATAAAATCGAGAGAGAGAGAGAGGCGGGAAGGGAGATGGATGTGAAACACTTGCAATAGTTTATTCTTTTTCATACTTTCGTCTATTGAAAATTCCATTGTAATAGTACTATGGGAGAACTCTGTGTCTATGCTTGATGCACATAGTCTAGTTCCTCTAGTTGCCCTTGGGAGGTGGTAATCTTTGGGGTGTTTAAATACCCCGAAATTACCATCTCTTTTAGGGGTCTGAGCGTGGTGCAGTGGGTTAAAAGCGTACCTGTTATGCCAGTTGCAGGAAGGCTTCTGTGCTGGCTAGGGTTCGAGTCTCCTGGTGGGAAAGTGTTCTAAAGTTGTATAACTTCACTTGCGTGTTTAGGCAAGTTGTGCATCAATCATAGACACAGAGTTCTCCCATATTAAAAGGGACTTGATGAAAAACGTAAGTGACGTTCGTTCAGTTACAGGTGTGCTCTCCGGGAGACCCAGTATATAGTTCCTCTTCCTTTATGTGTCTTTTACAAAATCAGCATCAAGGAACATATTTGCAATTTCAGTTCAGTACATCTTCCACCTACTTCTTCACAGTTATAAGTACAATACTGATTTCATCCTGTTCCTTGTAATGTAATCACAGCATTTGTACTTTTCGCTGTCAACTGTTTTAACAATGCAGCATGTGTATTGTCTTCCTTAGGTGCATTTACGAAATCAAGTGATAGGTCCTAGTTCCTTTGGCTACTGAACACCCACAAGCTTCTTTTTCGGTTATTGAACATCCCATATTCTCTTTCAACCCGTTCTCGCACTTTCGTATAGTCAATATTGACTTATTAAATACGTGCATATGTGACATACTAATTTATTGTAAATATTTTAGTTTACCTTGCAAAGCTTCATACAAAACACCGACCTTACCTAACCTTCTTAGTATGTTAAGATAAGCATCTTATTGTTTCATAATTATAATTATTACTTAACCTATTATAGGTATAGTTTAAGTAATAATTGTAATTACGAAGCAATAAGATGCTTATCTTATCATACTAAGAAGGTTAGGTAAGGTCGGTGTTTTCTATGAAGCTTTTCAAGGTAAACTAAAATATTATTGGTATAGGTTAAGTAATAATTGCAATTAAGAAGCAATAAGATGCTTATCTTAACATACTAAGAAGTTTAGGTAAGGTCGGTGTTTTCTATGAAGCTTTTCAAGGTAAACTAAAATATTCACAATAAATTTGTATGTCACATATGCAATTATTTAATAAGTCAATATTGACAATAAGAAAGTGCGAGAACGGTTTGTCTCTTTATATGTGTGTGTGTGTGTGTGTACACTCTATATTCTCGTCACTTGGTGATTATATATCTTATGCATCAATAACTTTTGTGCACCATATGCCTCATGCTAATTTTCACCCGCTGCTTATCGTAGTTGATGAGCTCACATTATATACTCATCAACTGTAGCCCCAAAAAACAGAATGTAAATAATATTTTTGTCACAACCCAATGGATAGTTAATTATAATTTTATGTGCTACTGAATTGAGTTTTTTACGCTAAACGTTTTTGTTGTCAAAAATAATGTCAGTCAATCACCACATTATTAATCTGAGATCATAGAACCAACTATTGTAGAATCGAAGAGCATGGCATGGCTAATCCCTGGCCAAGAAGTAAGGGTTTATTTAACCGTACACCTGCTGAATACCTCTGCTAACCTGTCTCATGCCTTACACGTGCCTTCCATTCCACAAACACCCCTTGCCTATCACAACTACTTGTTTCTTCAAGGGGCTACGTCTGGAAATTTCTTTATTCCGTAATGCAGGAATGACTTCTTCAATTAACCATAATTATTGGAATAGTTTCGAGCGAAGGGCTTCTGTGATAACATGCTATAGTATGTGCTGAGCATAGTGTTTCCCATTGAGGACTAGTGACTCTATATAATTAGTATAGCCAGCTTGAATCTTGAGACTGAATTATATGGACCGGATACCTTTAAGAGCAAGGAGATAATGAAAACGTTCAAGAACATCTTTCCAGAAAAGTTACAATCCAAGATATTCGTATATATTCTATGAATAGCTACTGAGGTGAAATGTATCACAAACGCACTGTAATTTTTTTTCAGAGACGTCAATGTATCTGGGAATCTTTCTTCAGGTCCTCTGTGGTTCCCGCTACCGCTTTAATGTGACTTCACACAACATATATAAGCGTCAGTCATATAGTGATAAGGGAATAAACAATTCTGGTGAGAGGTGGTGGAGTATTTTACTGTTCCTTGCTAGTGACCCATAATATGATTGTCAAAATATTTGATGGTTAATCAATCGCCAATGAATTTCCTCCGGGTGTTCTTTGAAGTTAAGACCAGAGAAGTGAACAGACGATAAATATTGGTCATTATGTCTAGTGTTCAATACACGGCATTGAATCTAGCATAAAGGATTAAAAGGAGACAACTCTTTATAGTTATATTTATTTGTTTTTATTTTGATAACATATTTTGTGCTCAAATATGAAAAATTATATATAAAATCCGTCTGTGATTAACATATAAAGCTTATGGAGTTACTGTTTATATTTTGATGTCTCTTTCATACCTACTGAGACTAATTTTCATTGAAGATAATTTCACTCGAAAGTGTATTTCTGAGTGCTTGAATTATGACTTCTGAGTGATTGAATGTTGACTTCTGAGTGTTGGACTGTTGACTTCTGAGTGCTGGAAACTTGAGTTTGGAGTGCTCGAAAAATATAAATTCAATATTGAAGATATCCTTATCTCATTAAGTTTTATGTTGTGCAGTTTTTATATTTATTTATTTACATACGATGCTCCGATGCTGCCAGTAGAGCCACCACCGAATCTTCCACCAAATGAGCTGCCACCAAAACTACCCAGGGACCTGCCACCGAATCCAGCACCAAGTGAGCTGCCACCGTAACCACTGCCGAGGGAGCTACCACCAAAACCATCCAGGGAGCTGCCACCAAATCCTCCCCCTAAGGCGCTGCCACTGTAACCACTGCCGTGGGAGTTACCACCAAAAGCACCCAGGGAGCTGACACCGTGACCACTGCCAAGAGAGCTGCCACCAAATCCTCGACCAAACGAATTGCCACCGAAACCTCCACCAAGGGAGCTGCCACCATAACCACCAAGAGAACTGCCACCGAAACCTAGGCTAGAGGATCCTCCATGTCCAAAGCTTCCTCCATATCCACCCTGGGACGCTCCAAGGTTGAAAATGGAATGACTCGTGGCGCCGCTTCCGGAACCGTAGCCTCCACCAACTCCTCCAAAGGAACCGTGACGTGATCCTTCACCAAATGAACCGAAGCTTCCTCCGATGCTCGGGCTCGAGAGCCCAAAGCCTCCACCTGCGATAGAGGAGGTGGAGAAGGAACTCACTTCAGGTTCAGCACAACTGGAGGCCACCAGGACGGCAACGCTCATCGACACTATCACCAGCTTCTGAAAATAAAATAAACTAATATTAATTTTTTTATATCAGAGATGAATAAACGAGGTACATCTGAGTACACCATTTATTCCATGTAATTCATGATATCAATATATTATCTAATAATTTTGTATTATATTGTAATGTCCAACAAAGCAATAAAATATAATTTATTAAATTTTCTATTATAATGATAACCAGTTTCAAGTAATTATCTCTTACCATGATGTTGACTGTAACAAGGCTCGAAGTGAACTGATGCCAAGAGGAAGCTGCGCGCCTTTTATATCGACGGTGCCAGTGTCCAGTGCCTCAGCCAGGGTCAATAGTGATGCCAAGTAAGGTATCGCAAATCAGTATTCACTCGCTTCTAATATGACCATTTTACTTTCAACCCATTTGAAAAAACTTTTTTTCTTATGGGTTGAAATGGGATTCTTTTCTTTCTAAAAACTTATGATATTTTAATGCATTAAGGCTATATAATCCCAATAGTAAATATCACTAAAGATTAATTCATATAACATTCTAAATGCTGGAAAGGTAATCAAACTTGTCTGATAGTTGTCTAGACTACACACTTAACACCGTGATTCATATCAGAACAATTGAGTTTCACGCTGATCCTTCATTCTGACCTTGGCACTGACGGGTGCTGGGTTTGCGTATTCATACTCACCACTGACCAAATGTAACACACGTGCGAAATGTCCATCCAAGAAACTTTTTCTTATCGTGATTTATGGATGTTTAATTAGTAATGTGTATTTAATTCTCATAGGAGTAGCTCGATTACTGGTTTGTGTTGTGTGCAGATGTAATGGTAGCATTAGTAATGGTGTTAGTTTTTGTGGTAGCGGTACAAGTAGTTGTAGCCGTAGTTGTAGAAGTATTGGTGTAAGATTCGGTAGCAGTATTTGAACAGTAATGGTAGAAGTAGTGATGAGACAAAATGAACCAATGATGTTATTATGAAAGGATCATACACCACATACTTAGGTTGTGTGATCCCGAAGCTAACCCTCGACTATGGTATTGGAGCCTGGGAAAAAGAGTCCCAGCATTACCCTGCCTCTCAGGTGTCAACTAAACAAATAGAAAGACCGTGGGAATAACAATGACGAGGACAATTCTGTCAATACTACACTTGCTACAGCAAATAAAAGACATTGAAACTTTTAAGACATAATTGTTAAAATTTGATTTAAAAAGGTTTCCTTAGGATTAGTATTCGTTTCTCATATATTTCTCCTTGGAGCATTTCTCAGACATCGTCAAGTTAGATTCAAGAGCACTTCCAGATCTTTTTCTCAACGTTTCTTCATATTTCAATATCTCTTCATAATCATGATTTATTCTCCACAAATAAACATTATTGGTTATTTTTCCTAATAGTAATGCATTCATTTATTTTACTACAGTTAACTAAACAAATTCAACAGTTGTCTTCAAGAAAGTTTGAATCTTTAACAATATTTGCAGACGGTACACACTGCCGGGCCCACCATAGTGTTCTCAAGCATTATTGTCTTGAGTCGCAATGTTTGCCGTCATTCTCTCCCGTCTCCCACGAAACCTGTTTAGCTCTTTTTCTGTTGTGTGGGAAAACGTCTTATGGTAATAATTCTGAATATATTGAGAGATATTTCTTCATCATATATTTCATGTGAATTAAATCTAATAAACGAAAGTTTGGAGGAAGTATTCTTTATGATGAATACTTTATGATGAATACTTTATGATGAAAACTGATGTCAGCGGCATCAGAGAGCATTGATGTCAGGGGCATCAGAGAGCATTGATGTCAGGGGCGTCAGAGAGCATTGATGTCAGGGGCGTCAGAGAGCACTGATGTCAGGGGCATCAGAGAGCATTGATGTGAGGGGCGTCAGAGAGCACTGATGTCAGGGACATCAGAGAGCACTGATGTCAGGGGCATCAGAGAGCATTGATGTCAGGGGCGTCAGAGAGCACTGATGTCAGGGGCATCAGAGAGCATTGATGTCAGGGGCATCAGAGAGCACTGATGTCAGGGGTATCAAAGAGCACTGATGTCAGGGGCATCAGAGAGCACTGATGTCAGGGGCATCAGAGAGCATTGATGTCAGGGGCGTCTGAGAGCATTGATGTCAGGGGCGTCAGAGAGCACTGATGTCAGGGGCGTCAGAGAGCACTGATGTCAGCAGCATCAAAGAGCTCTGATGTCAGGGACATCAGAGAGCTCTGATGTCAGCAGCACTAGAATGCATTGATACAAAAGCATAATCAAGGTGTCTTGTATAAAGACATTGATGATAGATATTAAGATGAGATGAAAGAAAGTAAGATGAATATAAGGATGATTATCAGGTCACAGGTCATAGGATGGTGGTCTAGTGTGAGAGTAGATTATCAGGTCACAGAATGGTCTAATGTGAGAGTAGATTATCAGGTCACATTAAGAGAGAAGATTGAATGGTAAATGGGTGATATTACAACATAAAGTTTACAGAGGTGAAGGCATACACGTCGAGAAGTCATTCGGTGTGAGAATACGAAATCAAGTTGACGGTGATCTAGCAGGAGAAGACTGTACACAAAAGACTCTCACTCACATTCGTGGGCATACAAGGACTGTTTGGTGAGGAATACTAAGTAAGTGTTTGATATTGCACACTCTGGAACGGGAGGGTAGGGGGGAGGGGGGCGGGTTGTAAGAGAGGAAGATCTCGTGGGATGGGGAAGCACAAGAGCAGTTGCTGACAGAGAAAGTCAAAATGATGATTTTGTGGACTGAAAGTGAAGAGGGAAGATATGCAAGGAGGGGAAGAATTATACGAAAAATATTTATATTTTTCCATATATATTATATGGACAAAATTAATTATTCATTATTGGTATTATTAACTAGATGCTGGAGCCGGCAGTGCCATGATCTCTGTCTGTTTGGTTATCTCTCTCTCTCTCTCTCTCTCTCTCTCTCTCTCTCTCTCTCTCTCTCTCTCTCTCTCTCTCTCTCTCTCTCTCTCTCTCTCTCTCTCTCTCTCTCTCTCTCTCTCTCTTTCTCTCTCTCTCTCTCTCTCTCTCTCTCTCTCTCTCTCTCTCTCTCTCTCTCTCTCTCTCTCTCTCTCTCTCTCTCTCTTTCTCTCTCTCTCTCTCTCTCTCTCTCTCTCTCTCTCTCTCTCTCTCTCTCTCTCTCTCTCTCTCTCTCTCTCTCTCTCTCTCTCTCTCTCCCTCTCTCTCTCTCTCTCTCTCTCTCCAAGTCTCCTATTCTCCGTCCCACCCTCTCCCCATTTCCCCTTCCACCCACTTCCCCAGTCTCCCTCCCTCCCATTCTCACTCCCTTTCATACTTTAACACTCCTGTCTGTTAAATATCCGAGTTCACTATATGTTTTTAACTAATGATAAAATCTATGGACCCGGGCAAAACATTTCACCTCAATAGACTTCGTGAAACAGGGGCTTTGGCGCCGTTTCCACCATCAGAAGGGAACTGAGCATTATTCCTGCAAAGGAGGAAAAAAATAATGGGGACCATTATTCCTGCAAACTTTAATGAGGTTAGCCGCAAGCGGCTGGCCTCCAACCTCGGACAAACATTCTCTCTCTTACAGATTTATGAAAACAAATATGTTGCAATTTTAAAAATATTACATAAACATATATGTAAAAAAAAAAGATCGTTCACCATAACGACTGGAGCAAAAGTCATTGAAAATATTAAAAACATGCATGGTAGAACTAAAGGAAAATACTGTTTTGAAATTTATGATCAAGATGTTAATGTGAACATAAAGATTTTGACAGTGGGAGAAGAGTGTAAAGCAAAATGCCAGAAGGTACATCATGGGAGGAAGCATGAGTGTTCAAAAGCTCAAGTGTGTGAAAGCTTCAGGTGTTGATGAGGTACGCTCTGACATTATTCAGTTCTTCCGAGAATAGAAGTGGACTAAATGTGAGAGTATGAAGATTATGCCTGTATACGTATATGAGAGTGCCTGTATGGATCGGAGATGGCACTTTGTCTGTATTATGGGAAAGTGGCACTGTGTTCTATGAATGAGAGAGTGGCACTGTGCCTGTATGTGCGGGAGAGTGGCATTGTGAATGTATGTGCGGGAGAGTGGCAGTGCCTATATGTGCTGGAGAGTGGCACTGTGTCTGTATGAATGGGAGTATTGCATTGGTAAATAATTTACAAATTGATGATTGCACCTTTGCATAAAAATATGGATGAAACTGCCAATTGTAATAAATATAGAGACAGTCAGTCTGTGAAGTTCAGTGAACAGCGTATATAGTTGGAGAATAATTTGTTGAGTCCAGTTGGAGAATAATTTGTTGAGTCCAGTTGGAGAATAATTTGTTGAGTCCAGTTGGAGAATAACTTGTTGAGTCCAGTTGGAGAATAACTTGTTGAGTAACCTGCAGAGAAAAACTGACAGACTAAGGAGTGATGAACACTTAGTTCTGTGAAAGATATTTTCACTGTGACAACTAGCGAAGGTCTCTGCACTAGAGTACTAAATATACATCAGAGCTCTTTGATGCCGCTGACATCAGTGCTCTTTGATGCCGCTGACATCAGTGCTCTTTGATGCCGCTGACATCAGTGCTCTTTGATGCCGCTGACATCAGTGCTCTTTGATGCCGCTGACATCAGAGCTCTTTGATGCCGCTGACATCAGAGCTCTTTGATGCCGCTGACATCAGAGCTCTTTGATGCCGCTGACATCAGTGCTCTTTGATGCCGCTGACATCAGAGCTCTTTGATGCCGCTGACATCAGTGCTCTTTGATGCCGCTGACATCAGTGCTCTTTGATGCCGCTGACATCAGAGCTCTTTGATGCCGCTGACATCAGAGCTCTTTGATGCCGCTGACATCAGAGCTCTTTGATGCCGCTGACATCAGTGCTCTTTGATGCCGCTGACATCAGTGCTCTTTGATGCCGCTGACATCAGTGCTCTTTGATGCCGCTGACATCAGTGCTCTTTGATGCCGCTGACATCAGTGCTCTTTGATGCCGCTGACATCAGAGCTCTTTGATGCCGCTGACATCAGAGCTCTTTGACGCCGCTGACATCAGAGCTCTTTGATGCCGCTGACATCAGTGCTCTTTGATGCCGCTGACATCAGTGCTCTTTGATGCCGCTGACATCAGTGCTCTTTGATGCCGCTGACATCAGAGCTCTTTGATGCCGCTGACATCAGAGCTCTTTGATGCCGCTGACATCAGAGCTCTTTGATGCCGCTGACATCAGAGCTCTTTGATGCCGCTGACATCAGTGCTCTTTGATGCCGCTGACATCAGAGCTCTTTGATGCCGCTGACATCAGAGCTCTTTGATGCCGCTGACATCAGTGCTCTTTGATGCCGCTGACATCAGAGCTCTTTGATGCCGCTGACATCAGTGCTCTTTGATGCCGCTGACATCAGTGCTCTTTGATGCCGCTGACATCAGAGATCTCTGATGTCCCTGATATCAGTGCTCTCTGGTGCCCCTGACATCAGTGCTCTCTGATGACGATGACATCAGTGCTCTCTAATGCCGCTGACATCAGTGCTCTCTGATGCCCCTGACATCAGTGCTCTCTGATGTCCCTGACATCAGTGCTCTCTGATGCCCTTGAAATCAGTGCTCTCTAATGCCCCTGACATCAGTGCTCTCTGATGCCACTGACATCAGTGCTCTCTGATGCCCCTGACATCAGTGCTCTCTGATGCCCCTGACATCAGTGCTCTCTGATGCCCCTGACATCAGTGCTCTCTGATGCCCCTGACATCAGTGCTTTCTGATGCCCCTGACATCAGTGCTTTCTGATGCCCCTGACATCATTGCTCTCTGATGCCCCTGACATCAGTGCTCATTGATGCCTCTGACATCAGCATTCTCTGATGCCACTGACATCAGTGCTCTCTGGTGAAAATGACATCAGTGCTCTCTGATGCTGCTGACATCAGTGCTCTCTGATGCTCTTGACATCAGTGCTCTCTGATGCCCCTGACATCAGTGTTCTCTGATGCCCCTGACATCAATGCTCTCTGATGCCCCTGACATCAATGCTCTCTGATGCCCCTGACATCAGTGCTCTCTGACGCCCCTGACATCAATGCTCTCTGATGCCCCTGACATCAGTGCTCTCTGACGCCCCTGACATCAATGCTCTCTGATGCCCCTGACATCAGTGCTCTCTGACGCCCCTGACATCAATGCTCTCTGATGCCCCTGACATCAATGCTCTCTGACGCCCCTGACATCAGTGCTCTCTGATGCTGCTGACATCAGTGCTCTCTGATGCTCTTGACATCAGTGCTCTCTGACGCCCCTGACATCAATGCTCTCTGATGCCCCTGACATCAATGCTCTCTGATGCCCCTGACATCAATGCTCTCTGATGCCCCTGACATCAGTGCTCTCTGACGCCCCTGACATCAATGCTCTCTGATGCCGCTGACATCAGTTTTCATCATAAAGTATTCATAATAAAGTATTCATCATAAAGTATTCATCATAAAGAATACTTCCTCCAAACGTTCGTTTATTAGATTTAATTCACATGAAATATATGATGAAGAAATATCTCTCAATATATTCAGAATTATTACCATAAGACGTTTTCCCACACAACAGAAAAAGAGCTAAACAGGTTTCGTGGGAGACGGGAGAGAATGACGGCAAACATTGCGACTCTAGACAGTAATGCTTGAGAACACTATGGTGGGCCCGGCAGTGTGTACCGTCTGCAAATATTGTTAAAGATGGAAACTTTCTTGAAGACAACTGTTGAATTTGTTTAGTTAACTGTAGTAAAATAAATGAATACATTACTATTAGGAAAAATAACCAATAATGTTTATTTGTGGAGAATAAATCATGATTATGAAGAGATAATGAAATATGAAGAAACGTTGAGAAAAAGATCTGGAAGTGCTCTTGAATCTAACTTGACGATGTCTGAGAAATGCTCCAAGGAGAAATCTATGAGAAACGAATACTAATCCTACGGAAACCTTTTTAAATAAAATTTTAACAATAATTTCTTAAAAGTTTCAATGTCTTTTATTTGCTGTAGCAAGTGTAGTATTAACAGAATTGTCCTCGTCATTGTTATTCCCACGGTCTTTCTATTTGTTTAGTTGACACCTGAGAGGCAGGGTAATGCTGGGACTCTTTTTCCCAGGCTCCAATACCATAGTCGAGGGTTAGCCTCGGGATCACACAACCTAAGTATGTGGTGTATGATCCTTTCATAATAACATCATTGGTTCATTTTGTCTCATCACTACTTCTACCATTACTGTTCAAATACTGCTACCGAATCTTACACCAATACTTCTACAACTACGGCTACAACTACTTGTTCCGCTGCCACAAAAACTAACACCATTACTAATGCTACCATTATATCTGCACACAACACAAACCAGTAATCGAGCTACTCCTATGAGAATTAAATACACATTACTAATTAAACATCCATAAATCACGATAAGAAAAAGTTTCTTGGATGGATATTTCGCACGTGTGTTACATTTGGTCAGTGGTGAGTATGAATACGCAAACCCAGCACCCGTCAGTGCCAAGGTCAGAATGAAGGATCAGCGTGAAACTCAATTGTTCTGATATGAATCACGATGTTAAGTGTGTAGTCTAGACAACTATCAGACAACTTTGTTTACCTTTCCAGCATTTAGAATGTTATATGAATTAATGTTTAGCGGTGTTTACTATTGGGATAATATAGCCTTAATGCATTAAAATATCATAAACGCAATCTAAGTTTACCGCAGACAGCCAACATTTTTAAAGTTTTTTTTTCAAATGGGTTGAAAGTAAAATGGTCATATTCCTTGTTTATTCATCAAAAAATTAATATTAATTTATTTTATTTTCAGAAGCTGGTGATAGTGTCGATGAGCGTTGCCGTCCTGGTGGCCTCCAGTTGTGCTGAACCTGAAGTGAGTTCCTTCTCCACCTCCTCTATCGCAGGAGGAGGCTTTGGGCTCTCCAGCCCGAGCATCGGAGGAAGCTTCGGCTCATTTGGTGAAGGAACACGTCACGGTTCCTTTGGAGGTGTTGGTGGAGGCTACGGTTCCGGAAGCGGCGCCACGAGTCATTCCATTTTCAACCTTGGAGCGCCCCAGGGTGGATATGGAGGAAGCTTTGGACATGGAGTATCCTCTAGCCTAGGTTTCGGTGGCAGTTTTCTTGGTGGTTATTGTGGCAGCTCCTTTGGTGGAGGTTTCGGTGGCAATTCTTTTGGTCGAGGATTTGGTGGCAGCTCTCTTGGCAGTGGTCACGGTGTCAGCTCCCTGGATGGTTTTGGTGGTAGCTCCCTCGGCAGTGGTTACAGTGGCAGCTCCTTAGGGGGAGGATTTGGTGGCAGCTCCCTGGATGGTTTGGGTGGTAGCTCCCTCGGCAGTGGTTACAGTGGTAGCTTACTTGGGGGAGGATTCGGTGGCAGGTCCCTGGGTTGTTTTGGTGGCAGCTCATTTGGTGGAAGATTCGGTGGTGGCTCTACTGGCAGCATCGGAGCATCGTATATAAATAAATAAATATAAAAACTGCACGAACATAAAACCTTAATGAGTTAAGGATATCTGCAATATTGTATTTATATTTTTCGAGCACTCCAAACTCAAGTTTCCAGCACTCAGAAGTCAACAGTCCAACACTCAGAAGTCAACATTCAATCACTCAGAAGCCTTAATTCAAGCACTCAGAAATACACTTTCGAATTAAATTATCTTCAATGAAAATTAGTTCAATTAATTAATTTGCTTGATGTCATAAATCTCAGTAGTATGAAAGAGACATGAAAATATAAACAGTAACTCCATAAGCTTTATATGTTAATCACAGACGGATTTTATATATAATTTTTCATATTTGAGCACAAAATATGTTATCATAATAAAACAAATAAATAAAACTATAAAGAATTGTCTTCTTTTAATCCTTTATGTTAGATTCAATGCCGTGAATTGAACACTAGACATAATGACCAATATTTATCTTCTGTTCATTTCTCCGGTCTTAACTTCAAAGAACACCCGGAGGAAATTCATTGGCGATTGATTAACCATCAAATATTTTGACAATCATATTATGGGTCACTAGCAAGGAACAGTAAAATACTCCACCACCTCTCACCAGAATTGTTTATTCCCTTATCACCATTTGACTGACGCATATAAATGTTGTGTAAAGTCACATTAAAGCGGTAGCGGAAACCACAGAGGACCTGAAGAAAGGTTCCCAGATACATTGACGTCTCTGAAAAAAAATTACAGTGCGTTTGTGATACATTTCACCTCAGTAGCTATTCATAGAATATATACGAATATCTTGGATTGTAACTTTTCTGGGAAGATGTTCTTGAACGTTTTCATTATCTCCTTGCTCTTAAAGGTATCCGGTCCATATAATTCAGTCTCAAGACTCAAGCTGGCTATACTAGGTATGTAGAGTCAACCAGTCCTCACTGGGAAACACTATGCTCGGCACATATTATTGCATGTTATCACCGAAGTTATTCGCTCTAAACTATTCCAATAATTATGGTTAATTGATGCAGTCGTTCCTGCGTTATGCAATAAAGAAACTTCCAGACGTAGCCCCTTGAAGAAACAAGTAGCTGTGATAGGCAAGGGGTGTTTGTGGAATGGAAGGCACGTGTAAGGCTAGCAAGACAGGTTAGCAGAGGTATTCAGCAGGTGTACGGTTAAATAAACCCTTACTTCTTGGCTAGTGATTAGCCATGCCATGCTCTTCGATTCTACAATAGTTGGTTCTATGATCTCAGATTAATAATGTGGTGATTGACTGACATTATTTTTGACAACAAAAACGTTTAGCGTAAAAAACTCAATTCAGTAGCACATAAAACTATAATTAACTATCCATCAGGTTGTGACAAATATATTATTTACATTCTGTTTTTTGGGGCTACAGTTGATGAGCATATATGGTGAGCTCGTCAACTACGATGAGCAGCGGGTGAAAATTAACATAAAGGCATATAGTGCATAAAAATATTTGATGCATAAGATATATAATCACCAAGTGACGAGAATATAGAGTGTACTCACACACACATATATTGAGAATATGGGATGTTCAATAACCGAAAAAGGAACTTGTAGGCTTTCAATAACGAAAGGAAATAGAACCTTTCACTTGATTTCGTAAATGCACCTACGGAAGATAATGCACATGCTGCATTGATAAAATACCATGCCCAAGATTACCATCAGAGTGCCGGCGGGAGGATGGGGAATTAGCCTCGGCTACCATCCTCTTTTGTCCGGTCGTGATGGTCGAGTGGTTAAGGGATCCTGTACATCAGTTTCAGAGTGCTTCTGGCAATATGGGTTCGAGTCACTTCTGGGGTGTGAGTTTTCAGTTGCATATATGCCTGGAGACCGTTCAGGCTTGTTCGCATTTGTGTTCCTCACGTGTGCCCCAAGGAATGAGGTGATTTGATAAAATACTATGCCCAACATTACCATCCGAGTGCTGGCGGGGGGGGGGGGGGTTCAAATAGCTTCGGCTATCACCTTCTTATGTCTGGTTGTGATGGTCGAGTGGATTAAGGTGTCCTGTACACACCAGTTGCGTTGCTCCTGGCAGTATGGATTCGAGTCACTTCTGGGGTGTGAGTTTTCCGTTGCATATAGTCCTGGGGACCATTCAGGCTTGTTCGCATTTGTGTTCCTCACGTGTGCCGCAAACAATGAGGTGATTTGATAAAATACTATGCCCAAGGTTACCATCCGAGTGCCGGCGGGGGGGGGGGGAGATGGTTCAAATAGCTTCGGGTATCACCTCCTTATGTCCGATCGTGATGGTTGAGTGGACTAAGGTGTCCTGTACACACCAGTTGCGTTGCTCCTGGCAGTATGGGTTATATATATATAGAAGGGATACCTTACTGTTCCCATATGTGTTCCCACTCTTTCCGTTCTTACCACGTATTCTCCTCTCTTTACCATTTCTTCCCATGGACCCAAGGTCTCAATCTCCTAGGATCCCCACCCCCCTCCCTTTGTCCCTATCATAGTCTTCCCCATCACCTATCTTTAGCATACCTTACCCCTAGTCTCAATCCCCTAGAAGCCTCCCCCACCCCCTCTCCTTTGTCCCTATCCTAATCTTACCCATCACTCCCTTTCAGTCATGGTTACACCCTTTTCCTGTCGCTCAGAAAATTAATTATTCGAAAGCACTGGAATATCTGTAAACATCTCAAAGGAAAAATATTAAGATCCCTGAAAACTTCAGAATATATATTAGGATCACCACCTTGTATTTCACACTTGCCTCGATAAAAATCGCATGGGGTTCTCAATAAATGATAATATTTATAAAGAAATTAAATTTGACCGATCCCACTTCCTGTCGATTCAGTAGAATCCAGGGTTGTATAACTTTTTCAAGGTCAGTGTGGTACCGCAGTAGAGGTTGCAGCTGGTTGTACGCTGGTCGCGGGTTCGAATCACCAAAGAGCTCCAGTTGATTTTCTCATTGACATATTACAATAATTTGATTTTTCTCTGTGTAAGCAATACTATTGCTACCACTTCCTCTGAACCCCAACACAACCTACGACCAGTATTTGAGCTACTTCTATGAGCATTAAATACACGTTACTATTTAACCTTCCATATAACACGATCAGACAGAGTTTTCCAGATGAACACTTGGCACGAGACTTACATTTGGTCAAAGGCGAGTCCGTGTCTTGAGTACGAAAATCCAGCACCCATCAGTGTCAAGGTCAGAAAGAAGGTACATCGCCAAACTCAATTGTTCTGGTATGAGTCGCGGTGTTTAGTATATATTCTAGTTAATTATCAGTCGACTTTGTTTACTTTTCCAGCATTCAGAAGGTTATATAAATTAATGTTTGATAGTGTTGACAATTTGGAATATATAGTAATGATGCAGTAAGATCTTATAAACGCAGTTATAGTTTACAGCAGACAAGCAAAATAACTAAAGATGTTAAAGCTAATCGTCTGCGTATCTAAATAAGTTTTTTTCAAATGGGTTGAATGTAAAATGGTCATATTAGAAACGAGTGAATACTGATTTGCGATACCTTACTTGGCATCACTATTGACCCTGACTGAGGCACTGGACACTGGCACCGTCTATATAAAAGACGCGCCGCTTCCTCTTGGCATCAGTTCACTTCGAGCCTTGTTACAGTCAACATCATGGTATGAGATAATTACTTAAAACCGGTTATCATTATAGTGGAAAATTTTCATTTATTATTTTTGTTACCTTGTTGTACATTAAAATATATTACAAAATTACTAGTAAATGTATTGATTGCTATCATGAATCATAGGGAGTGAGAGCGTGTACTTGGATGTAAATTGTTTATTCATCTCTGATATATAAAAATGTTTATTAATTTTCAGAAGCTGGTGATAGTGTCGATGCTTGTTGCCGTCTTGGTGGCCTCCAGTTGTGCTGAACCTGAAGTGAGTTCCTTCTCCACCTCCTCTACCGCAGGAGGAGGCTTTGGGCTCTCCAGCCCGAGCATCGGAGGAGGCTTTGGCTCATTTGGTGAAGGAACACGTCACGGTTCCTTTGGAGGTGTTGGTGGAGGCTATGGTTCCGGAAGCGGCGCCACAAGTCATTCCATTTTCAACCTTGGAACGCCACAGGTTGGATACGGAAGCAGCTTTGGACATGGAGGATCTTCTAATCTAGGTTTCGGTAGCAGCTCTCTTGGTGGTTATGATGGCAGTTCCTTCGGTGGAGGTTTCAGCGGCAATTCCTTTGGTCGAGGATTTGGTGGCAGCTCTCTTGGCGGTAGTTACGGTGCCAGCTCCCTGGGTGGTTTTGGTAGCAGGTCCCTCAGCAGTGGTTTTGGTGGTAACTCATTTGGTGGAAGATTCGGTGGTGGCTCTATTGGCAGCATCGGAGCATCGTATGGGAAATAAATATAAGAACTGCAAGAACATGAAACAGTAATGAGATTTGGAATTCTTTCAGATAGTATTTATATTTTTCAAGCACTCCATACTCAACTTTCCAGCACTCAGAATTTAGCATTCCAGTATTCTGAGGTCAACATTCCAGCACTCAGACTTTAACATTCCAACACACAGAAGTCAAAATTCCAGCACTCAGAAATCAACTTTCAAGCACTCAGAAATAAACTTTCGAATGAGATCATCTGCAATGAAAAATTGAGTTAAATTACTTTATTTGAGGTATAAATCTCAGAAGGTTTGAAAGAGACATCAATATATATGAACAGTATCTCAATATGCTTTATATGTTAATCACTAACAGTTTTTATGTATAATTTTCCATGTTTGAGCACAAAACATGTTATCATTATTAAAACAAATAAATAGTACTATATTAAATTGGCTTCTTGTAATCCTTTATGCTAGATTCAATGCACTTTATTGTGCACTAGGCACAATACTCAGTATTTTTCGTTTGTTCACTTCTCTGATCTTAATTTCAAAGAACACCTGGCAGAAATTAATTGGCGATTGATTAAACATTAGATATTTTGACACTCATGTTACGGGTCAGTAAAAGAAACAGTAAAATACTCCACCACCTCTCACCAGAATTGTTTTCACCCGTATTACTACTTAATTGACGCTTACAAATGTTGTCTGTAGTTACATTAAAGCAGCAGCCGGAACCACAGAGGATCTGAAGAAAGATTCCTAGATCCATTGACTTCTCTGAAAAAAATGCAGTGCTTAAGTGACACTTTACACCTCTGTAGCTATTCTTAGGATATATATATGAAATATCATGCATTGAATCTTTCCTGGGAAGAACTTAAATGACTTTATTATATCCTTGCTCTTAAAGGTATCCGATCCATAACCTTCAGTCTCAAAACTCAAGCTGGCTATACTAGTGGTAGGGTCAACCAGTCTTCACCGGGAAGTACTGCACTTGTCACATGCGATGCTAAGCAGCATTTTTCATGTTATCATAGGAGCCATTCGCTCATAACCAGAGCAATAATTATGACTAATTGATGCAGTCGTTTCTGCGTCACGCAATAAAGAAACATACACGCGTAGTCTTTGAAGAAACAAGTAGCTGGGATTGGTAAGGGGTGTTTGAGGACTGGAACGCAAGTGTAAGGCATGTGACAGGTTAACATTGGTATTCAGAAGAAAGTATGGTGAAATAAACACTTACTTGTTAAGCTAGTGATTAGCCTTTCCATGCTCTTCGATCCTACAATAGTTGGTTCCACGTTCCCTGATTAACAATGTGGTGACTGACTGACATTATTGTCGAAAGAAAAAAGTTTAAACTGAAAACTTAACTCTGTAGCCTTTCAAATTATAATTAATTATCTATCGGTTTGTGACAAAAAAATATTAGCATTCTGTTAGTTTTTGGGGCTACAGTTCAAGTGATGAGCAGTGGGTGACACTTACCTAGAGGCATAAAGTTAAAAAAAAATTACTGATGCATAAGATATTTAATCACCAGGTGAAGAGCATATTGTGTATACACACACACCATATAGTGAGCCTATAGTGTTCAATAACCAAAGAAGAATCATGTTGGTGCTCAATAACCAAAGGAACTAGGATCTATCAGTTGATTCTGTAAATGCACCTCTGGAATCTAATACACATTCTGCATTGTTAAAAGAGTTGACAGCAAAAAGTACAAATTATGTGATTACATTAGAGGTAACAGCGTTAATTAAGTCCTGTACGTATAGCAATGAAGAAGTAGGTGGAAGATGTACTGGACTGAAATGACAAACATGTCCCTTGATACTGAGTTTGTAAAAAACATAGTAAGTCTGAGGAACTATATACTGGGTCTCCCGGAGAGCACACCTGGAACTGAACGAACATAGTAGTAGCAAAATGAAATTTTCAGTAATATTGAAAGGCATGTTTTAGCTGCAAAAAATAATTGAGAGTGAGATCTACAGTATTTATTCGCATATGGCATCTGAAACTATGATACTGAGGACATGCTTGCAAAAAATAGCCAGAATATAATGAGTAGAGTAAAGTATTACATATGTATCATACCCAACTCCCTTCCCTTCTCTGTCACTCTCTCTCTCGTCTCGTCTCTCTCTCTCTCTCTCTCTCTCTCTCTCTCTCTCTCTCTCTCTCTCTCTCTCTCTCTCTCTCTCTCTCTCTCTCTCTCTCTCTCTCTCTCTCTCTCTCTCTCTCTCTCTCTCTCTCTCTCTCTCTCTCTCTCTCTCTCTCTCTCTCTCCCTCTCTCTCTCTCTCTCCTACAACATCAAACAAAAACACATTTCCAGTTATTTATATTGAAGGGACACCATGCTGTACGCGGATTTATCCCTCCCCTCCCCCCCCCTCTTTCCGTCATTACATATATTCTCCTCTGTTCAGCATATCTCCTTATGTACCCTCTAGTCTCAGTAACCTTGGAAACCCTTCGTCCCTATCATCGTCCTCCCCATTTTATTTTTTCCTTGAGGGGCGAGTTTACTGGGCAGCGCCACTCATCCTGTGAGTGGACATACACCAAAGCAGCATGTACAACACTCCCCAATAGGAAGAAAACCCGCTATGTTGTTCATCCTGTCACTTGTACCCAGACACAGCTTGGACTTGCCTGACTGTCTTAAGCGAACAGCTCCTCAAACAAGAAGATTAACATCTCTTAACCCATAAAATCTTACGTTATCTTGCGGGTGCAAAATGGGTGAATCTTTTAAGAGGGGGATCCACAGAAACTTGACGACTCTTCCTAGGGTTGTTAGTCCCTTCACAGCTCTCTTAATTTCAGCGACTATCGCAAGCTTTTCTGCCCGATTTTTACTTAGGCTTTGTAGCGCTGCTTTTGAATTCGTACTCTCGTTCGCCATTAGTGTTTCGTTGAAGGAATCTTAATGCCATAACAATGGCAGTTAGCTCTGCTAGCGTTGAAGAGGCATAGTTCTCAATGCATGCTTTTTCTTCATCTCTGCATTGAGAGGCATTATTTCTGATTACATTGTATGCTGCACCAGCCTTGCCATTGACAGGGTTAGATGACCCATCAGTGTAGATTTGATATAATTCATCTCCGGCTTCATTTTATATTTCCTGAAGATACTTGTGACTCATTTCTTGTGGTATCATGTTGGATCTTGCCATTTCTTTGATGATAATCCTACATGAGTCATCCTCCCAAGGCTCTATGTCCAATCCAGGTAATAGCTTTCAGTGCCCTGAGTCGACTTTTACATGTTCCTATGAGATTAGGTGAGCTCCTCTTTCTTCCTCTTGTTACAGCCGACAGTGACGCCAAGGTACCGATAGTGGTCAACCCATTCAAGTATTACACCATTAATTTGTTGTTCTTCATTTTCTCCCCGCTTGTGAGGAGAGTATGCTTTTGTCTTGTTTGTGGTAAGAGTGAAACTGAGCCCAATACATTTCCTTCTAAGGAATTTAATTGTCTGTTTAATTTTTCTCAAGGTTGGGGCTTGTATTAGAACATCATCTGAATATCCCACTTGTTGTGTTCCTTCCGGAAAATCAATATTTGCAATTGCGTTCATAAGTACATTAAATAGTGTGGGGGCTTAAGACCCCTCCTTGGGGGGTCACGAGCTTCATATCCCCATCTTCAATCCCTTTTCACCATTTCTTTCCCTCCTTCCTTTCGCTGAGAAAATTAATTATTAAGTAACACTAGAAGATCTGTATAGGTCTCACAGAAAATATATTATCACTGAAATCTTAAGTGGAAACTTTTAAAAATATATTAAGATCACCACCATGTATTTCACACTTGACTCGATGAAAATTGCACGTGGTTCTCAATAAATTATACTATTTATTAAAGAATTTAAATTAAACCGGCCCCACTTCCTGTCGATTCAGTAGAATCCCAGGATATATAATTTTTTCAAGGTCAGGGTAGTGCAGCAGAAGAGGTTGCGGCTGACAATATGCTGGTCGCGGGTTCGAGTCTCCTAAGAGCTCAATTTTGTTTTATCAATGATATATATCACAATAGAATTATTTTCTCTGTGTTCTCATTACTAATGCTACCATTTCCTGTGAACCGCAACAAAACCTGCGACCAACACGAGCAACTACTATGAGTATTAAATACACGATACAATTTATTCTTTCATATATCACGAGATGTAAAAGTTGTCCAGATGAACCCTTCGCACGTCACTTACATATGGTCAATGGTGAGTCCGAGTCTATAGTACGCAAACCCAGCACCGATCAGTGCCAAGGTCAGAATGAAGGAACATCGCTTAATTATAAACTTAATTATTTTGGTATAAATTGCGATATTTAGAATGTATTCCAGCCAATTATCAGATGACTTCTTTTTACCTTTCCAGCTTTCAGAAGACTATATGAATTAATGTTTGGTGGTGTTGACTACTAGGAATATATAGGCATAATGCAGTAAAAAGTTATAAATTCAGTAATAGTTTACAGCAGACAACCAATATATCTAAAGCTTTTTTTCAAATGGGTTGAAAGTAAAATGGTCATATTAGAAACGAGTGAATACTGATTTGCGATGCCTTACTTGGCATCACTATTGACCCTGGCTGAGGCACTGGACACTGGCACCGTCGTTATAAAAGGCGCGCCGCTTCCTCTTGGCATCAGTTCACTTCGAGCCTTGTTACAGTCAACATCATGGTATGAGATAATTGTTTGAAACCGGCTTTCGTTATAATGGAAAATTTTCATTTTTTTTTTGTTACCTTGTTGTACATTACATTACAAAATTAGTAGTAAATATATTGCTAGCATGAATTATAGGGAGTGAAAGCGTCTGCTTTGATGTAAATTCTTTATTCATCTCTGATATATATTTTTTTTATTAATTTTCAGAAGCTAGTGATAGTGTCAATGAGTGTTGCCGTCCTGGTGGCCTCCAGTTGTGCTGAACCTGAAGTGAGTTCCTTCTCCACCTCCTCTACCGCAGGAGGCTTTGGGCTCTCCAGCCCAGGCATCAGAGGAGGCTTTGGTACATTTGGTGAAGGAACGCGTCACGGTTCCTTTGGAGGTGTTGGTGGAGGCTACGGTTCCGGAAGCGGCGTCACAAGTCATTCCATTTTCAACCTTGGAACGCCCCAGGGTGGATACGGAGGCAGCTTTGGACATGGAGGATCCTCTAGCCTAGGTTTCGGTAGCAGCTCTCTTCGTGGTTATGGTGTCAGCTCTCTGGGTGGTTTTGGTGGCAGGTCCCTCGGCAGCGGTTACGATGGCAGCTCACTTGGTGGAGGATTCGGTGGCAGGTCCCTGGGTGGTTTTGGTGATAACTTATTTGGTGGAAGATTCGGTGGTGGCTCTACTGGCAGCATCGGAGCATCGTATGGGAAATAAATATAAGAACCGCACGAACATGAAACCGAAATATGATAACGAAGTCTGTCAGATAGCATTCATATTTTTCCAGCACTCCATACTCAACTTTCCAGCACTCAAAAGTCAAGATTCCTGCACTCAGGAGTCAACATTCCACCACTCAGACGTTAACATTCCAACACTCAGAGGTCAACATTCCAGCACTCAGAAGTCAACATTCCAGCAATCAGAAGCAAACTTTCGAATTAGATCTTTTGTAGTGAAAAATTAGGTTAAATTACTTTTTTTGAAGCCATAAATCTCAGATGGTAAGAGACATCAATATATGAACGGTATCTCAATATGCTTTATATGTTAATTACGAACAGTCTTTATATATAATTTTCCATATTTGAGGACAAAATATGTTATCATAATTAAAACAAATAAATAGTACTATTCAGAATTATCTTCTTGTAATCCTTAATGCTAGAGTCAATGCAGTGTATTGTGCGCTAGGCACAATGATAAATATTTTTCGTCTGTTCCTTTCTCCGGTCTTAATGTCAAAGAATACCTGGAGGAAACTCATTGGCGATTGATTCAGCATAAGATATTTTGACGCAGAAGTCTGTCTGTATGCTGGAGTGTGACGGTAGGGGTCCGGATGTGTGCATGAGTGTAACGGTAGGGATCTAAATGTATGCTGGAGTGTAATGATAGGGTCTGGATGTATGCCTGAGTATGAATGTGGAGTGAACAGGTACGGTACCCTCGAGTTTGACAGCCGGAGAATGGATGTATTGTGAAGTGTATTGTGGAGCAAGGCTAAGAAAATGAACGATAGATTGGCCGATGAAGCATAAATGACAAAATTAATGAAGGATTCTCAAGATTGGCAATGGTAATAAAGTTAAAAATAAGTCATCCGGATAATGCCAAAATTCTGATATACGAATGAGTAAATGGTCATGGACTGATGAGATATAATTAATAATTCACTGTTTTGCGACTAATACATTATGAGGATTTTGTAATACTATTGATAAAACGATGAACATCTAATGAACAATACTACAATGATGAGCATCAAATGAACAATACTACAATGATGAGCATAGTATGACGAGCAACAAATTATTAAACATAGAGAATGTATAATAATCAATTATTGAGCATATAAGATGTACAGTATGATATTGATGGGCATATAGGGAGCTCAATAGCGAAACAAAAAGCATTAGGTTAACAGTAACCAAATGAACTATAACCTTCCAGTAGGTTTTGTAAATGAACCTGAGAAGAAAGATGGAATATATGTAAAAACAATTAACAATAAAAAGCATTATTAAAGGTGCTTAGTTTACAGGCAATGACGTGTATTAGTGCAATTCTTGCGGCTATGAAGTAGGTCTAAGATATACTGCATCACATATAATCGATTGAAATAAACTTCTATCATTGATACAACATCGTAGCGGGTTAGATTTCTTCCAATATTGGTCTCCGAATGAATGATGGAACTGATGAGTTAGCCAAAACCTTTGCTCATTAGAGGGAATGGATTACCGTCTTGGACTGCCTTTGAGCAGCCTGAGGTCAGCAATATTCCGGGAACATCAACAAATTCTCGTAGACTTGAGGCAAAGGGAAATTTACGTCAGTTACCCCATCATCATTCTATTAAGCAGGAAGAACCGCACGACTATGGGTCTTCCTATAAGGTTAGCAAACCTCTAGATGTTACAACTGCTAGGTTTAGTCTCGGCAACAAGCACCTCAGGGAGTTTGCAACATCTGCTGATGTTGATTTGACTTAGTGTAAATTCTGTCAGCAGAGCTATTCACATACTTTGCGTCATTATATAATGGAGTGAGAAAAAATCGAGGAATTCCGAGATAACACCATCAGTGAAGCACAAGAAATATGGTAGTATTTAATTCATAATGATATGCTGCCTGGTATTTTGGGAAGAATTCAAAATTTGATAATTGTAGTTTTTTGTTTGTTTTGTTTTGCAGGAATATTCCTGCGCAGGCCCTAAACTGTAGGTAAGACTTGCATATGACTATAAAGCTGGCGCCCAGTTGGGTGGGTAAGGAGCAGGATTAGTAACTACGTGTCTCAGCATAGATGTAAAGTGCCTTGTATAGTGACTGTTGTGATCCTCTTGTTGAATCACTTGTGATATATAAAAATTATTGACATGTATATGAACTTGAGTATATTATTGTATTTATATATACATATGTATGTAACATTAACAATGGTGTAACTAGCTTAAAAAATTGTCAATTTCTTAGTTAAATGAACTATTGGGTTCAATTCCCTAACCGATTATGTGCCTCTGAAACCCTTTCCACCACCGCCCACGGGATGGGTATTGGGTGCATAATAATACAGAAAAATGGTCACATTATGAGCTGCACAGCTCATATCGAACTTGCAGATATATATTTTGCCACTGAACTTGTAAAAGACAAATAAAGTCTGAAAATTTGTTTACTACAAATCAAAGAGCGCGAGTTTGGCACTTAACAGACAAAATAACAACACTGGAAATATTTATTCAATGATATTCTTATGAAAGGTTTAGCTTCTGAAGGAAATTCATATGAGATTTCATTCCTCTTCATGTTGGCATCTGAAGGCATGTCGCTCTTGACATGCTTAAAAAAAATACCTCCATACCTCAAAATACAAAAATAAAAATAATAATACTAAACGTAATTTTATGTATTTCATTAACAATGATAGAAAACACTGAAGCAAGTGTCTGATGAAAATCTTACTGACTGATCAAATACACAATTCCTCAAAGCTGCAGCATTAAAATTTTTAACGAATACTGTTAGGAAATATTTATATATAGAATTAATAAATCAAGAACATATCAACGAGATGTTTTAGTCGGTCAGATATACCAAGGGTACAAGCGTTGTTCAGCCTTTCTGACATTGTGACGGTGATATTGAATACTTGATGTATACTGGAGTGTGACCGTAGGAGTCTGGATGTATGATGGACTGTGACGGTAGGACTGATTGTATGCTGGAGTGTGATGGTAAGGGTTTGGATGTACGATGGCGTGTGACGTTAGGCATCTTGATGAATACTGGAGTGTGATCGTAGGGGCCTGGATGTATGCTGGAGTGTGACGGTGGGAGCGAGGATGTACTGTAGCCTGGAGTTTGACAGCGGGAGAATGGATGTATGGTGAAGTGTAGTGGCAGGGATCCGGAAGTATGTTGAAGTGTGATGGCAGGGGTTTGGAAGTACGATGAAGTGTGATGGCAAGGGTCTGTAAATATGGTGAAGTGCAACGGTAGCGATCATAATGTCAGTTGGAGTATGACATAGGAGTATTGATTGAGATTAAACGTTGACGATTGGAGAGTTAATATTATTAATGGAGTGATTTTGAGAGTCTAGATTTATACTAGAGTGTGGCATTGGGAGTCTGGGTGTATGCGTGAGTGCTATGATTGTGCCTGGAAGAATGTTCGTCCTGACTTTTGAGAGCCTGGATGTACACTGCAGTGTGACAGTGGTGGAATACGTGACAATTGGGCGAGTGTAACAGTGAGAATTTTCAATGTTCATTCCCAGGTTTGCCCAGGCAATGATCGCTATCATAATGATAATGATGATGATAGGAATGACGACTAATTATCCACAATACCATACCACTGTCAGTGCTCGAGCTACTATTTAAAATTTAATTCACGTAGATATTTGACTTTCCAGATATCATGTTAAGAAAGAAATTTGCGAGTGCACACGCCACATCGTGTGTACTCACTTTCATAGATCAGTGATGCTTCCGTGAATTGAGTACATGAAACGAACGCCCATCAGCGCCAAGGTCAGAGTTAAGAAACATCCAAAAACCTAATTGTTCTGGTATGAATCGAGGCGTTTAACGTTCATTCCAGCCAACTAACAGAATTAACTTTGTAAACCTTTTCAGCATACTGAAGGCTATTGGATGAATGGTTGCCGGTGTTGTGTGCCTGGAATATCAGATCTATACAAGGAAATACTTATGTATGGGTTTTATAATACTACCTTCGTGCCATCACCTCTGACCCAGGAAGAGTTTCTGGTGACTGCTACCGTCGATATAAAAGGCGCGCCGCTTCTTCTTGAAGTCAGTTCACTTGGAGCCTTGCTACAGCCAACATTATGGTTAGACATAATTTACTTGAAGCTGGTTGACTATTAAAGTAGAAAAATTTAATTGGTTATATTTTGCTGCTTTGTTGAACATTAAAATCTATGATAGATCAAATAGAAAACAGATTGCCAACACATATTATACGCAGTGTATGCGGGTACTTGATGTAATGCGTATATTCCTCACTGAGTTAAACTCATACTTTACTAATTTTCAGAAGCTGGTGATAGTGTCAATGAGCGTTGCCGTCCTGGTGGCCTGCAGTTGTGCTGAACCCGATGCAAGTTCCTACTCCACTTATCCTTACGCAGGTGGAAGCTATGGGCTCTCCAGTCCAGGCATTGGAGGAGGCTTCGGCTCATTTGGTGGAGGAACACGTTACGGTTCCTTTGGAGGTGTTGGTGGAGGAACACGTTACGGTTCCTTTGGAGGTGTTGGTGGAGGCTACGATTTGGGAAGCGGCGCCACGAGTCATTCCATTTTCAACCTTGGAGCGCCCCAGGGTAGATATGGAGGCAGCCTTGGAAGCGGCTTCAATAGAGGTTACATCGGAGGATCCTCTGGCTTAGGTTTCGGTGGCAGTTCCCTTGATGGAACCTACGGTGGCAACTTCCAAGGTGGAAGGCTCGGTGGAAACTCCTTTGGGAGTGGTTACGGTGGCAGCTTCCTTGGCAGTGGTTATAATGGCGGCTCCACTGGCAGAGTCGGTGTTTCATATTGGAAATGAATACGTGAATTGCACAAGCAAGTGAACATATAGATTCAAGGAAGTCTGACACCTCTTCTTTACATTTTTTTGTTTAGCACTCACATGACAACTTTCGTACAAAATAATTTCAAATAAAAAATTCAATGAAAAATTATTGGCTGTTTGATATGACGGTATAATTCCCAGTCATATGTAATTGGCATCAATACATCACAGTAGAGTTTATGTATGAATCAAGGTCCAAGTATGCATGTCTTATATCTTTTTTTATTATTATTAATGTAATTTAGAAGCAAAAATAAAGACTAATATAATACATATTGTTTTTATATCGTTAAAACATTAATGCTCATAATCAAGGCGTATATCTGCCAGCAAACTGAAGCTAGGCTGAGCAACGATATATTGGCAGATGAAGCATAAATGCTGAAAATGAATGATTCTCAGGATTGGTAATGGTGATAAAGTTAAAATATGTCTTCCAGATAATGCTGAAATTCCGATGTAAGGATGCGCAAATGGTCTGAAAGTCATAATTTATAACTACTAATTCACTGTTTTGTGACTAATACCTTATGAACATTTTGTAGTACTATTGAGCTACCATATAAAGGATGAGCATGAAGTGTACAATACCCCAATGATGAGCAAAGTATGAAGAGTAACTAAGAATTAAGCATATAGAATGTATAGTAATGAATTATTAAGCATATAGGCTGAACAATGTGCAGTTGATGGGCATATAGGGAAGCACAGTAACGAAACAACAATGAACATGAAGTAAACAATAACCAATTGAACCAGAACCTGCCAGTAGGTTTGTAAATGGACCTGAGGAAGATAGAATACATGTTAAAACAATTAACAATAAAAATCATTATTAGGATTTCTTAGTTTGTAGGTAAGGGCGTGTGTTAGTGCTATTCTTACGGGTACGAAGTAGGTCTAAGATATACCGCATACACATATAATCGATTGAAACGATCTTCTGCCATTGATATAACGTAGTTGCGGGTGAGGTTCCTTCACTTATTGGTCTCCGAATGAATAACAGAACTGATGAATTAGCCAAACCTTTTGCTTATCAAGAGGGAATTGATTACCTTCTTGGACTGCCTTGACCAGCCTGAGGTCAGCAATATTACTGGATAAATAGCAAACTCTTGTAGACTTGAGGCAAAATAAAATTCACACCAGTTATTCCATCTATCATCATTCTATTATACAGGAAAAACCGCACATTTATGGGTCATCCAAAAAAGGTTAGCAGACTTTTAGATGTTACCAATGCGAGGCTTAGTCTCCTCTACAAGTTCCTCTAGAAGTTGACAACATCTGTTGATATAGATTTGACTAAGGGGCCCAGTGCATGAGGAGTATTTTTCTAAATATGAAATATAGTGAAAACTTTTAAACAAATTTCCCGTTATTTGGCATCAGCGTCGTGGTAATTTCATCCTGGTTTGTTTAGAAATGTTTTTTTTTTACGATTTTTTTTAATAAATGTGTACAGGACGGGCGGCACCCGATACTGATAATAGCAATAACACCTATTATTTACTGGAAATCAGGGCTAAAGAGATGCAAACACCTGTCCGACGCACAAAGAAGAAAAGTAGTAGTAAGGAGAGTCCTCAAAGTGGACATGCAGCTGGTGCCACCTAGATGGACAGATTTCCCATATAATAATGAGTTATGTGTTATTATTCTGTATTTATTATATCTATATAAATAAAAATGTAAATGTTCGTTTGTTCAAAATCGCTAATCTCCGAAAGTTCTTCACCGATTGCTTTGAAATTTTCATAGAACGTTCCATTCGCATCCGAGCGGGTTTTTATATGCATATTATATAGATGTCTCGTCTGCAACAGGAAAATACAATTTTTTTTTTTTAAACTGTGTTTTTCATATGTTTTTCAAGTGAGGGAAATCTTCGAAACCTCTTTACTGAATATTTTGAAATTTTGACACAACGTTGCATTCGAATAGGCGCATGTTTTTATATTTCTCCTATATACATGCCTCACCTGTGACAGGAAAAACATGCATTTTTTTAAATAGTGCCATCTGTTGGATGTAAGAGAAATACATGCTGTAATTTGCGAAAATTCTTCACCGATTGCTTTGAAATTTTAACACAACGTTAAAATATCCTTATGCAGGTGGCTATTTAAAAAAAAAAATAGTTTTTTTCAAATCAAAAATCAAAAAATTTTCAAATCAAAAGAATTTCGTCAACATACTTGCAGTATATGGCGGTTCTTTTTACACAGGTACCTGATGTCAGACATCTGCAGGAGTTGAAGGAGGCATTTGAGCAGAATTCTGTGTTGCGTTTCACTTACGAGATGGAGAAGGATGGGAAGCTGCCCTTTCTAGATGTAACAGTCATGGAAAGGAGCGGAGTTTTCCACACTGCAGTCTACACTAAGGAAACAAACATAGGAATGTGCCTGAATGCCAAGAGTGACTGCCCGGACAGGTACGAGAGGAGTGTTGTTAACGCTTACGTCGACCGTGCCCTCAGCCACAGCTCAGAATGGAAGCAAGTCGACGAAGAACTCTGTAGGGTAAGGCAGGTCCTAGTCAACAACGGCTTCTCCAATGGTTTCGTGGAAGACATCATAAGAAGGAAAGTGAAATGCCATGCAACCTCTGAAGAGACAACTAACACAACACTTATACCCCCTATTAGACTATTTTACAGGAACTTCTTTTCCACAGCCCATAAAACGGAGGAAAGGGTCCTGAAAGATATTGTCAGTAGAAATGTTATCCCTACAGACAAAAATCAGAAGATACAACTGACGATTTACTATAAAACCAGAAAAACGGCCAGCCTACTCATGAGAAACTTTCCAGACACAAAGCAGAACGCTTTAAAAGAGACCAACGTCGTCTATGCATTCAAATGCCCTCTTGGGGACTGTAAGCCTCAAAAAAACCAGTATATAGGCAAGGCAACAACATCTCTTTCCAGGCGTTTAACGATGCATAAGCAACAGGGCTCCAATAAGGAACATATAATCTCTTCCCACAAACAAACCATCACCAGAGAAATCTTAGCAAACAACACAGAAATCATCGATAGATACAGCGATAGCAGGCGGCTTGACGTCTGCGAGGCACAACACATCAAGAGGTCAACACCAGCAATCAACAGCCAATTAATGCACAACTATATTCTACCCACTTCAAGACTCCGCTCCAATATAGAAGCATCAAGAAATATGGACCAATAGGCTTTCTACAATTACTTCCATTCAATACCCATTGTTTCGTGTTCTGTCTTGTGTTTGAATTTAATACCCATTCAATACCCATTGTTTCGTGTTCTTTCTTGTGTTTGAATTTAATACCCAATCAATACCCATTGTTGAAAGTTTGTTTTCACCTCATCCACCTCACCCAAATGTAGATATAAAATCGAGGATGTGTAAGCTCTATTCAGTTTCAGTTGTGTGTTTGTAAACTAAAGTCTTTGAAAATGTAATAAGTTTTACGAAACGCGCTCAAGTGTCGCGTCAGACTAGAAATAAAAATGAATTTTGGAGAATTGATCTTTGAATTACCATCAACAGTGAAAAGAAACGTAAGAAAGATCGAGAAAATTCGTGTTAGAATTATTAATCTTACTTTTTCGGTCATATTTAATAATATATGTCTACAGGAAAGGCTGCTACCAAAATATACTAATATAAAATATATATATATATATATATATATATATATATATATATATATATATATATATATATATATATATATATATATTTATATATATATTTATATATATATATATATATATATATATTTATATATATATATATATATATATATATATATATATATATATATATATATATATATATATATATATATATATATATATATATATATATATATTGTGACGATAATCTCCTTCAAGAGAGATTGAGCCTGCTCTTCCCTATATCAGTCACGTCATTCTACAAGTACAAGATGCTACATTAAAGATACGTCCACCAGCTGCACAAAACTTTTTGACCAGGAAGCAAAGCGTACCTTGCACCACCCGTCACGCCGGCTCACCGCCCGTCGTCAACGAGCTAACTACCCATTCTCCGCCTGCCTGCTCCTGATTGGCTGGTGTATCGCCGACAGCACACCTGCACCTGCACTCACGCCCTCTACCTGAGTCGACGTCTGGGCCAGCTCAAGCCGTCCTCCTCAGAATATTCCTGTACTCTTAGAAGTTGACATCTTTCTCTGGTATACTAAGCCCTGGCTGTCGTATACTAAGGGAGGTAGCAGCTATAGTCAATATTCTCGGCAAGTGATTATTATTGCATTGCACATTATTTTATTATAGAGTAAATTTTCATATCTAGTAATTATTCATGTTGTTTTGTTTGTTGACTTGTTTAGAATTTTACATAAGCCAAGGGATTGTCTTTGTTCATATCTTGTTTTCTAAAGTAATTAAAATTTCATTGTTTATATTTTGTGTTTTACGTGTCTTCCCATTACCTTACCACAGACAAACAGGCAAGTAGTCTCTTTTTTTTTGTAAGTGTGACCAGGCATTGACACCTGCCATTGGAGGACTGCCGAACATCAACACTCCAACACTTTACTGTCACAATATATATATATATATATATATATATATATATATATATATGTATATATATGTATATATATGTATATATATATATATATATATATATATATATATATATATACATTTATATATATATATATTATATATAATGAAAAAAATAAAAGACTATGATGAATAAAATAAAAATTGGTGACATTTTACTATTTTGAAAGCTAATTTTAAATTGTGATTTTTTTCTGTTCTTTGTATGATGTTGATCTTTTAGGAAAAGTTGGAGCAATAATTATAAAGATACTACAAAAATTGTAGTGTTTTTGACGAAATTTTGAAACACATGCACCGGGCCCCTAAATTTGACTAAATTAAACTCTATCAACAGAACTATTCACATCCTTTGCGTCAATATATAATGGAATGTGAAAAAATTGCGGAATTCGAAGATAACACCATCAATGGAGTTCAATAAATGTGTAATGTACATGTGCAATAAATTAAGTAATTTCTTCACGATGATGTGCTAACGGAAATCCCAGGCATTGATCGCGATCATAATGATAATGATGATGGGCATGACGATTAATTATCAACAATACAATATTATTATCAATGCTCGAACTACTACGAGCATTTCATTCACGTAGCTATTTGACCTTCCTTATGTCTCGATAAGAAAGAGTTTTCAGAGTGCACACGTCACACAGGGGTTACATAGGTCAATGAGGCTTCCGTGTATTAAGTAAGTGAAACGAACGCCCATCAGTGCCAAGGTCCGAGAGAAGAAAACATCGCAAAACCTAATTGTTCAGGTATGAATCGCCGTGTTTAGTGTTCATTCCAGCCAACAAACAGTATTGACTTGTTAACTATTTCAGTATGTTGAAGGCTTTTGAAACTGAAGATTGCCAGTGTTATGTGCCTGGAATATCAGATCAATACGAGGAAATACTTATGAATGTGTTTTTGAATACTGCCTTCGTGCCACCACCTTTGACCCAGGTTGAGGCACTGGTATCTGCTACCGTCGATATAAAAGGCGCGAAACTTCTTCTTGAAGTCAGTTCACTTGGAGCCTTGCTACAGCCAACATTATGGTAAGACATAATGTACTTGAAGACGTTTGACTATTAAAGTTGAAAAAATTAATTGGTAATATTTTGCTACATTGTTGAACATTAAAATCTATAATGGAACAAGTAGTAGATAGAGTGTCAACATATATTATCCGCAGTATATGCGGGTATTTGATGTATTGGGTATATTTGTCATAAAGTTAAACTCACACTCTTAAACTCAAACTCATTACCTTATTTTCAGAAGGTAATGACACTGTCGATGAGCGTTGCCCTCCTGGTGGCCTGCTCTTTTGCTGAACCTGATGCAAGTTCCTTCTCCACTTACCCTTACGTAGGTGGAAGCTATGGGCTTTCCAGTTCAGGCCTTGGAGGAGGCTTCGGCTCATTTGGTGGGGGAACACGTTACGGTTCCTTTGGAGGTGTTGGTGGAGGCTACGGTTTCGGAAGGGGCCCCACGAGTCATTCCATTTTCAACTTTGGAGCGCCCCAGGGTAGATATGGAGGCAGTTTTGGACGCGGCTTCGATAGAAGTTACATCGGAGGATCCTCTGGCCTAGGTTTCGCTGGTAACTTCCAAGGTTGAAGACTCAGTAAAAACTCCTTTGAGAGTTGTTACAGTGGCAACTTCATTGGCAGTTTAAGGTAGCGGCTCCACTGGCAAAGTCTGTGTTTTATATTGGATACGAATACGGGAAAGGTACGAACAGGTGAACGTATAGATTCAAGAAAGTCTGACACCTTATCGTTATATATATTTTTTGGTTCAGCACTCACAAAACAACTTTCGTATAAAATAATTTCAAATAAAAAATTTAAAGTAAATTTAAGTTCCGTTTGATATGACGGTATAAGTTCCAGTCGTATGAAATTGGACTAAATACATATCAGTAGCATTCATGTCTGAATCAAGGTCCGAATATGCACGTCTTATTTTGTATTTGATTATTATTGATGTATTTTAGAAGCAAAAATAAAGATTTGTATAATGAAAATGTGTTTTATAGCGTTATATCATTGATTATTATAATAAAGGTGTATATCTGCCAGCCACTGAAGCAAGGCTCAGAAATTGAACAATAAATTGACCGATGAAGTTTAAATGCTGAAAATGAATGAATCTCAGGATTGATAATGGTGTTAAAGTTAAAACATGTCACCCGGATAATGCTGAAATTCCAATGAATTATTGCGTAAATGGTCTATTGTCATAAGTTATAAATTAACAGTTCACTGCTTTGTGATTAATACTTTAAGAGAATTTTGTGGAACTATTGAGCTATCTTTTAAATGATGAGCATGAAGAGCTAAATAACCTAATGATGAGCAAAGGATCAAGAGCAACTAATTACTAAGCATAGTAATACATACTAAGCATGTATACTAATCAATTATTAAGCATATAGGCTCTGCATTAAGCAATTGATGGGCATATATGGAGCATAGTAACGGATCAAGAAACATGAGGGATAAATAATCAAATGAACTAGAACCTGCCAGTAAGTTTTGTAAATGGACCTGAGGAAGATATAATACATGTGAAAACTAGTAAGAATAAAAAATATTATTTAGGCTGCTTAGTCCATAGGTAAGGATATGCATTTAGTGAAAGTCTTATGGCTATAACCTCAGTCTAAACTATAACAATAACACATATATTTGATTGAAACGATTTTCTACCATTGATACAACATAGTATCGGGTTAGATTTCCTTTCACATTGTTCTTCGAATGCATGATAACATTGACGAGTTAGCCAAAATCTTTACTCATTAAGATGGAATTGATAACTATCCAGGACTGCCTTTGAACAGACTGAGGTCAGTAATATTCCGGGAACATCAACAAACTCTCGTAGACTAGAGGCAACATGAAATTCACACCAGTTACTCCATTTACTATAATTCTATTAAGCAAGAATAACCGCACGTTTATGGGCCATCCAATAAGGTTAGCAGTCTTCAAGAATATTACCAACGCTAGTATTAGTCTCAGCTATAAGTACCTTTGGGAGGTTACAACATCTGATTTTGTAGATTTGACAAAATGTAAACTCTGTTAGCAAAACTAATTGGATATTTTGCGTCATTATTTAATGGAATGATAAAAAATCGCAGAATTCAGAAATAACACCATAATTGGAGTCCAAGAAATGTGTAATATTTTATTCATGATGATGTGTTGCCCAAAATCTTAGCATGGTATTCAAAATTTGCTTTTGCAATTTTTTTTGCAGGTATATTCCTGCGTGGGACCTAAACTGTAGGTAACGCATGCACATGACTGTAAAGCTGCTGCCTACTTGGGTAGGTTTGACTAGTAACTACGTAACTCACTGTATGTATAAAGTGCCTTGAAAAGTGACTGTTGTGAGTCTCTTGTTGAATCACTTGTGATATAAAAAGATTATTGACATGTATATATGAATTTGATTAAATGACTGTATATATATGTACATGTGTTTGTAACAATAACAATTGTGTAACTAGCTTCAAAAGATTGTCAATTGCTTAGCTGAATAAACTATGGGGTTCTGTTCCAGAACTGATAATGTGCCTCTGAAACACTTTCTACCACCGCCCACGGGATGGGTATAGGGGTGCATAAGGAAAGAAATAATCATTCGTTATTGAATAAGCAGCACAGCTCAAATTAAACTAGCAGATGAACTAGATCTTGTTACTGAACTTGTAAAAGACAAATAAAGTCTGAAAATTTGTTTACTTCAAATCAGAGTGCACGTGTTTGGCACTTAAATGACAAAATAACAACACTGAAAATTCATATTCAATGGTATTCTCATGAATGGTTTAGCTTCTGAAGGAAATACATATGAGATTACATTCCTCTTTTATACCATCGCATTATGGTATTTGGAGGCATGATACTTTTGACATGCTTAAAAAAATATACCTCCCAGGAGATTAGTATTAAATGCATTTATAAGTATTTCATTAACAATGATAGTGAACACTGAAGTAATTGTCTGATGAAAATCTCGCTGACAGATCAAATACATAAAGCCTCAAAGATTCAGCATTAAAACTTATAATGAATACTGTTACGAAATGTTTAGATATGGAATTAATAAACCAAGAACTCGTTAACGAGATGTTTTAGTTGGTCAGATATGCAAAGATTACTGGCGTTTGTGGAGCTTTTTCTGCAGTGTGACGGGGCTAGTTTGTGACGCAAAAGTCTGCCTGTATGATGAGGTTTGATGGTAGGAGTCTGGATGTATGCTAGAGTGTAACAGTAGGAGTCTGGATGTATGGTATGTTTGAGTATGACGGTTGGAGTCTGGATGTATGCTGGAGTGTAACGGTAGGAGTCTGGATGTATGTTTGAGAGAGATGGTAGGAGCATTGATGTATGCTGAAGTGTGACGGTAAAGGTTTGGATGTATGCAGGAGTGTGACGTTAGGCGTTTTGATATATGCTGGAGTATGACGGTAGGGACCTGGATGTGTGCTGGAGTGTGACAGTAAGAGTCTGGATTTATGCCAGAGTGTGACGGTGGGAGTAAGGATGTACTGTACCCCTGGAATTTAACAGCGGGAGAATGGAAGTATATTGAAGTGAGATTGCAGGGGTCTGGAAGTATGGTGTTGTGCAACTGTAGCGATCATAATGTGTGTTGGAGTATGTCGTAGGAGTATTTATTCAAATTAAACTATGGGGATTGGAGTATTAATATTATTAATGGAGTGACTTTGAGAATCTGGATATATAATAGAGTGTGAAGTTGGGAGTCTAGATGTATGCTGCAGTGCTATGGTGGTGCTCTGGAAGTATGCAGGTGCCTGAATTTGAGTCTGGATGTACACTGTAATGTGACAGTTGTGGAATACATGGCAATTGGGCGAGTGTCACAGGGATAATTTTCAATGTTCTCTCCCTGTTTGGCCCAGTCAATGGTCGCTATCATATTGATGATGGGCATGAAGATTAATTATCAACAATACCATATTATTATCAGTGCTCGAACTAATACGAGCATTTCATTCACGTGGCTATTTGACCTTCCTTATACCTCGATAAGAAAGGGTTTTCCAAGTTCACACGTCACACGGGGGGCTACATAGTTCAATGAGGGTTCCGTGTATTAAGTACGTGAAGCGAACGCCAATCAGCGCCAAGGTCCGAGAGAAGAAAACATCGCAAAACCTAACTGTTCAGGTATGAATCGCGGTGTTTAATGTTCATTCCAGCCAACTAACAGAATTGTCTTGTTAACTTTTTCAGCATGTTGAAGGCTTTGGAATTGAAGGTTGCCGGTGTTATGTGCCTGGAATATAAGATCAATACGAGGAAATATTTATGAATGTGTTTTTGAATACTACCTTCGTGCCACCACCTTTGACCCAGGTTGAGGCACTGGTGACTGCTACCGTCGATATAAAAGGCGCGACGCTTCTTCTTGAAGTCAGTTCACTTGGAGCCTTGCTACAGCCAACATTATGGTAAGACATAATTTACTTGAAGACGTTTGACTATTAAAGTAGAAAAAATTAATTGGTAATATTTTGCTATATTGTTTAACATTAAAATCTATAATAGAACAAGTAGTAGATAGAGTGTCAACATATATTTCACTCAGTATATGCGAGTATATGATATATTGGGTATATTTCTCTTTAAGTTAAACTCATACTTTTTTTTATTTTCAGAAGGTAATGACACTGTTGATGAGCGTTGCCCTCCTGGTGGCCTGCTCTTATGCTGAACCCGATGCAAGTTCCTTCTCCACTTACCCTTACGTAGGTGGAAGCTATGGGCTCTCCAATCCAGGCATTGGAAGAGGCTTCGGCTCATTTGGTGGGGGAACACATTACGGTTCCTTTGGAGGTGTTGGTGGAGGCTACAGTTTCGGAAGCGGCTCCACGAGTCATTCCATTTTCAACCTTGGAGCACCCCAGGGTAGATATGGAGGCAACTTTGGACGCGGCTTCGATAGAGGTTACATTGGAGGATCCTCTGGCCTAGGTTTCGGTGGTAACTTCTAAGGTTGAAGACTTAGTAAAAACTCCTTTAGGAGTTGTTACAGTGGCAGCTTCAATGGCAGTGTTTAAGGTTGCGGCTCCACTGGCAGAGTTGGTGTTTTATATTGGAAATGAATAAGGATAATGTACGAACAGGTGAATGTATGAATTCAAGAAAGTCTGACACATTGTCGTTATATATATTTTTTTCAGCACTAACATAACAACTTTCGTATAAAATATTTTCAAATAAAAAATTTAAAAGTAAATTTAAGTGCCGTTTGCTATGACGGTTAAATCCCAGTAGTATGAAATTGGCCTAAATACATATCAGTAGCGTTCATACATGAATCTTTTTCAAATATGTATGTTTTATTTCCTATTTGATCATTATTGATGTATTTTAGAAGCCAAAATAAAGATTTGTGTAATAATTATTGTTTTTATTGTGTTAAGTCATTGATTATTATAATAAAGGTGTATATCTGCCAGCCACTGAAGCAACACTCAGAAATTGAACAATAAATTATTCGATGAAACTCAAATGCTGAATATGAATGACTCACAGGATTGATAATGGAGATAAAGTTAAAATATGTCATCCGGATAATGCTGAAATTTCGATGTATTATTGCGTAAATGATCTATAGTCATAAGTTATAATTAATAATTCATTGCTCTGTGATTAATAAATTTCGAGAATTTTGTGGAACTATTGAGCTATCGTTTAAATGATGAGCATGAAGTGCAAAATACCCATATGATGAGCAAAGAATGAGGAGCAACTAATTATTTCGCATAGAGAATGAATAATAATCAATTATTGAGCAAATTGGCTCTACATTATGCAATTGATGGGCATATAGGCAGCACAGTAACGAAACATGGAACATGCGTGGCTAAATAACCAAATGAACTAGAACCTGCCAGTAAGTTTTGTAAATGGACCTGAGGAAGATATAATACACGTGAAAACAAGTAAAAATAAAAAATATTATTTAAGCTGCTTATTCCATAGGTAATGATATGTATTTAGTGTAAGTCTTATGACTATGAACTCAGTCTAAAATATAACAATAACACATATATTTGATTGAAACGATCTTCTACCATTGATACAACATAGTATCGGGTTAGATTTCCTTTTACATTGTTCTTCGAATGCATGATAACATTGACGAGTTAGCCAAAATCTTTGTTCATGAAGAGGGAATTGATAACTATCCTGGAATGCCTTTGAACATACTGAGGTCAGTAATATTCCGGGAACATCAACAAACTCTTGTAGACTAGAGGCAACATGAAATTCACACTAGTTACTCCATTTACCATCATTCTATTAAGCAGGAATAACCGCACGTTTATGGGTCATCCAATAAGGTTAGCAGACTTCAAGAATGTTACCACTGCTAGGATTAGTGTCAGCTATAAGTACCTTTGGGAGGTTGCAACACCTGATTATGTAGATTTGACTAAATGTAAACTCTGTTAGCAAAACTAATTATATATTTTGCGTCATTATCTAATGGAATGATAAAAAATCGCAGAATTCAGAATTAACACCATAATTAGAGTCCAAGAAATGTGTAATTCTTTATTTATGATGATGTGTTGCCAGAAATCTTAGCATGGTATTCAAAATTTGCTACCTGCAATTATTTTTTTTTTGCAGGTATATACCTGCGTAGGACCTAAACTGTAGGTAACGCATGCACATGATTGTAAAGCTGCTGCCTACTTGGGTAGGTTTGATTAGTAACTACGAAACTCACTATATGTATAAAGTTCCTTGTAAAGTGACTGTTGTGAGTCTCTTGTTGAATCACTTGTGATATAAAAAGATTATTGACATGTATATATGAATTTGATTAAATGATTGTATATATATGTACATGTGTTTGTAACAATAACAATTGTGTAACTAGCTTCAAAAAATTGTCAATTGCTTAGCTGAATGAACTATGGGGTTCTGTTCCAGAACTGATAATGTGCCTCTGAAAATCTTTCTACCACCGCCCACGGGATGGGTATAGGGGTGCATAAGGAAAGAAATCATCATTCGTTATTAAATAAGCAGTACAACTCAAATTAAACTAACAGATGAACTCGATCTTGGAACTGAACTTGTAAAAGACAAATAAAGTCTGAAAATTTGTTTACTTCAAATCAGAGTGCACGTGTTTGGCACTTAAATGACAAAATAACAACACTGAAAATTCATATTCAATGGTATTCTCATGAATGATTTAGCTTCTGAAGGAAATACATATGAGATTACATTCCTCTTTTATACCATCGCATTATGGCATTTGGAGGCATGATACTTTTGACATGCTTAAAAAAATATACCAGCCAGGAGATTAGTATTAAACGCGTTTATAAGTATTTCATTAACAATGATAGTGAACAGTGAAGTAAGTGTCTGATGAAAATCTCGCTGACAGATCAAATACATAAAGCCTCAAAGATTCAGCATTAAAAATGATAATGAATACTGTTACGAAATGTTTAGATATGGAATTAATAAACCAAGAACTCGTCAACGAGATGTTTTAGTTGGTCAGATATGCAAAGATTACTGGCGTTTATGGAGCTTTTCCTGCAGTGTGACGGGGCTAGTTTGTGACGCAAAAGTCTGTCTGTCTGTATGATGGGGTTTGTTGGTAGGAGTCTGGATGCATGCTAGAGTGTAATGGGAGGAGTCGGGATGCATGGTATGTTTGAGTATGATGGTTGGAGTCTGGATGTATGCTGGAGTATAACGGTAGGAGTCTGGATGTATGTTTGAGAGTGATGGTAGGAACCTTGATGTATGCTGAAGTGTGACGGTAGGAGACATGATGTATGCTTGAGTGTGACGGTAGGGATCTGGATGTATGCTGGAATATGACGTTAGGCGTCTTGATGTATGTTGGAGTATGACGGTAGGGACCTGGATGTAGGCTGGAATGTGACAGTAAGGGTCTGGATTTATGCAAGAGTGTGACGGTGGGAGTAAGGATGTACTGTACCCTAGAGTTTTACAGCAGGAGAATGGAAGTATATTGAAGTGAGATTGCAGGGGTCTGGAAGTATGGTGTAAAACTGTAGCGATCATAATGTGTGTTGGAGTATGTCGTAGGAGTATTTATTCAAATTAAACTATGAGGATTGGAGTATTAATATTAATAATGGAATGACTTTGAGAATCTGGATATACAATAGAGTATGAAGTTGGGAGTCTAGATGTATGCTGCAGTGCTATGGTGGTGCTCTGGAAGTATGCAGATGCCTGAATTTGAGTCTGGATGTACGTTGTAGTGTGACAGTTGTGAAATACATGGCAATTGAGCGAGTGTCACAGGGATAATTTTCAATGTTCTCTCCCTGTTTGGCCCAGTCAATAATCGCTATCATAATGATGATGGGCATGACGATTAACTATCAACAATAACATATTAATATCAGTGCTCGAACTACTATGAGCATTTCATTCACGTAGCTATTGGATCTTCCTTATGTCTCGATATGACAGAGTTTTTCGAGTGCACACCTCACTCAGGGGTTACATAGGTCAATGATGGTTCCGTGTATTAAGTACGTGAAACGAACGCCCATCAGCGCCAAGGTCTGAGAGAAGAAAACATCGCAAAACCTAATTGTTCAGGTATGAATCGCGGTGTTTAATGTTCATTCCAGCCAACTAACTGAATTGATTTGTTAACTTTTTCAGCATAGCTTTGGAATTGAAGGTTGCCGGTGTTGTGTGCCTGGAATATCAGATCAATACGAGGAACTACTTATGAATGTGTTTTTGAATACTACCTTCTTGTCACCACCTTTGACCCAGGTTGAGGCACTCGTGACTGCTACCGTCGATATAAAAGGCGCGACGCTTCTTCTTGAAGTCAGTTCACTTGGAGCCGTCCTACAGCCAACATTATGGTAAGGCATAATGTACTTGAAGACGTTTGACTATAAAAGTAGAAAAAATTAATTGGAATTATTTGCTAAACTGTTGAACATTAATATCTATATTGGAACAAGTAGTAGAGTGTCAACATATATTATCCGCAGTATATGCGTGTATTTGATGTATTGGGTATATTTCTCTCGAAGTTAAACTCATACTTTTTTTTATTTTCAGAAGGTAATGACACTGTTGATGAGCGTTGCCCTCCTGGTGGCGTGCTCTTATGCTGAACCCGATGCAAGTTTCTTCTCCACTTACCCCTACGTAGGTGGAAGCTATGGGCTCTCCAGTCCAGGCATTGGAAGAGGCTTCGGCTCATTTGGTGGGGGAACACGTTACGGTTCCTTTGGAGGTGTTGGTGGAGGCTACGGTTTCGGAAGCGGCCCTACGAGTCATTCCATTTTCAACCTTGGAGCGCTCCAGGGTAGATATGGAGGCAACTTTGGACGCGGCTTCGATAGAGGTTACATTGGAGGATCCTCTGGCCTAGGTTTCGGCGGTAACTTCCAAGGTTGAAGACTCAGTAAAAACTCCTTTCGGAGTTGTTATAGTGGCAGCTTCATTGGCAGTGTTTAAGGTAGCGGCTCCACTGGCAGAGTTGGTGTTTTATATTGGAAATGAATAAGGATAATGTACGAACAGGTGAATGTATGAATTCAAGAAAGTCAGAAACCTTGTCGTTATATTTTTTTTTTTTGTTCAGCACTCACATAACAACTTTCGTTTGAAATAATTTCAAATAAAAATTTTAAAGTAAATTTAAGTGCCGTTTCATATGACGGTATAAATCCCAGTAGTATGAAATTGGCCTAAATACATATCAGTAGCATTCATGTATGAATCACGGTTCGGATATGCATGACTTATTTCCTATTTGATTATTATTGATGTATTTTAGAAGCAAAAATAAAGATTTGTATTATGAATATTGTTTTTATTGTGTTAAATCATTGATTATTATAATAAAGGTGTATATCTGCCAGACACTGAAGCAACATTCTGATATTGAACAATAAATTAACCGATGAAGCTCAAATGCTGAAAATGAATGACTCACAGGATTGATAATGGAGATAAAGTTAAAATATGTCATCCGGATAATGCTGAAATTCCGAATGATCTATAGTCATAAGTTATAATTAATAATTCACTGCTCTGTGATTAATAAATTACGAGAATTTTGTGGAACTATTGAACTATCGTTTAAATGATGAGCATGAAGTGCAAAATTCCCATATGATGAGCAAAGAATGAGGAGCAACTAATTATTACGCATAGAGAATGAATAATAATCAATTATTGAGCAAATAGGCTCTACATTATGTAATTGATGGCCATATAGGCAGCACAGTAACTAAACAAGGAACATGCGGGGCTAAATAACCAAATGAACTAAAACCTGCCACTAAATTTTGTAAATGGACCTGTGGAAGATATAATACATGTGAAAACTAGTAAGAATAAAAAATATTATTTAGGCTGCTTAGCCCATAGGTAAGGATATGTATTTAGTGCAAGTCTTATGACTATGAACTCAGTCTAAAATATAACAATAACACATATATTTGATTGAAACGGTTTTCTACCATTGATACAACATAGTATCGGGTTAGATTTCCTTTCACATTGTTCGTCGAATGCATAATAAAATTGACGAGTTAGCCAAATTCTTTGCTCATTAAGAGGGAATTGATAACTATCCTGGACTGCCTTTGAACATACTGAGGTCAGTAATATTCCGGGAACATCAACAAACTCTCGTAGACTAGAGGCAACATGAAATTCACACTAGTTACTCCATTTACCATCATTCTATTAAGCAGGAATAACCGCACGTTTATGGGTCATCCAATAAAGTTAGCAGACTTCAAGAATGTTACCACTGCTTGGATTAGCGTCAGCTATAAGTACCTTTGGGAGGTTCCAACACCTGATTATGTAGATTTGACTAAATGTAAACTCTGTTAGCAAAACTAATTAGATATTTTGCGTCATTATCTAATGGAATGATAAAAAATCGCAGAATTAAAAAATAACACCATAATTAGAGTCCAAGAAATGTGTAATACTTTATTTAAGATGATGTGTTGCCAGAAATCTTAGCATGGTATTCAAAATTTGCTACCTGCAATTTTTTTTTTTTTTGCAGGTATATACCTGCGTAGGACCTAAACTGTAGGTAATGCATGCACATGATTGTAAAGCTGCTGCCTACTTGGGTAGGTTTGACTAGTAACTACGAAACTCACTATATGTATAAAGTTCCTTGTAAAGTGACTGTTGTGAGTCTCTTGTTAAATCACTTGTGATATAAAAAGATTATTGACATGTATATATGAATTTGATTAAATGATTGTATATATATGTACATGTGTTTGTAACAATAACAATTGTGTAACTAGCTTCAAAAAATTGTCAATTGCTTAGCTGAATGAACTATGGGGTTCTGTTCCAGAACTGATAATGTGCCTCTGAAACACTTTCTACTACCGCCCACGGGATGGGTATAGGGGTGCATAAGAAGGAAAGAAATCATCATTCGTTATTGAATAAGCAGTACAGCTCAAATTAAATTAACAGGTGAACTCGATCTTGGAACTGAACTTCTAAAAGATAAATAAAGTCTGAAAATTTGTTTACTTCAAATCAGAGTGCACGTGTTTGGCACTTAAATGACAAAATAACAACACTGAAAATTCATATTCAATGGTATTCTCATGAATGGTTTAGCTTCTGAAGGAAATACATATGAGATTACATTCCTCTTTTATACCATCGAATTATGGTATTTGGAGGCATGATACTTTTGACATGCTTAAAAAAATATACCTCCCAGGAGATTAGTATTAAACGCGTTTATAAGTATTTCATTAACAATGATAGTGAACAGTGAAGTAAGTGTCCGATGAAAATCTCGCTGACAGATCAAATACATAAAGCCTCAAAGTTTCAGCATTAAAAATTATAATGAATACTGTTACGAAATGTTTAGATAAGAAATTAATAAACCAAGAACTCGTCAACGAGATGTTTTAGTTGGTCAGATATGCAAAGATTACTGGCGTTTATGGAGCTTTTCCTGCAGTGTGACGGGGCTAGTTTGTGACGCAAAAGTCTGAATGTACGATGGGAATTGATGGTAGGAGTCTGGATGTATGCTAGAGTGTAACGGTAGGAGTCTGGATGTATGGTATGTTTGAGTATGATGGTTGGAGTCTGGATGTATGCTGGAGTTTAACGATAGGAGTCTGGATTTATGGTATGTTTGAGTGTGACGGTGGGAGAGAGGATGTTCTGTACCATATAGTTTTACAGCGGGAGAATGGAAGTATATTGAATTGAGATTGTAGGGGTCATGAAGTATGGTGTTGTGCAACTGTAGCGATCATAATGAGTGTTGGAGTATGTCATAGGAGTATTTATTCAAACTAAACTATGAGTGTTGGAGTATTAATATTATTAATGGAGTGACTTTGAGAATCTGGATATATAATAGAGTGTGAAGTTGGGAGTCAAGATGTATGCTGCAGTGCTATGGTGGTGCTCTGAAAGTATGCAGGTGCCTGAATTTAAGTCTGGATGTACACTGTAATGTGACAGTTGTGGAATACATGGCAATTGGGCGAGTGTCACCAGGAGAATTTTCAATGTTCTCTCCCTGTTTGGCCCAGTCAATGATCGCTATCATAATGATGATGGGCATGACGATTAATTATCAACAATATCATGTTATTTTCAATGCTCGAACTACTATGAGCATTTCATTCACGTAGCTATTTGACCTTCCTTATATCTCGATAAGAAAGAGTTCTCCGAGTGCACACGTCACTCAGGGGTTACATAGGTCAATGATGCTTCCGTGTATTAAGTAAGTGAAACGAACGCCCATCAGCGCCAAGATCTGAGTGAAGAAAACATCGCAAAACCTAATTGTTCAGGTATGAATCGCGGTGTTTAATGTTCATTCCAGCCAACTAACAGAATTGACTTCTTAACTTTTTCAGCATGTTGAAGGCTTTGGAATTGAAGGTTGCCGGTATTGTGTGCCTGGAATATCAGACCAATACGAGGAAATACTTATGTATGTGTTTTTTTAATACTACCTTCGTGCCACCACCTTTGACCCAGGTTGTGGGACTGGTAACTGAAACCGTCGATATAAAAGGTGCGACGCTTCTTCTTGAAGTCAGTTCACTTGCAGCCTTGATACAGCCAACATTATGGTAAGACATAATTTACTTGAAGATGTTTGACTATTAAAGTAGAAAAAATTAATTGGTAAAATTTTGCTACATTGTTTAACATTAAAATCTATAATGAAACAAGTAGTAGATAGAGTGTCAACATATATTACACTCAGTATATGCGTGTATTTGATATATTGGGTATATTTATCTCTAAGTTTAACTCATACTTTTTTATTTTCAGAAGGTAATGATACTGTCGATGAGCGTTGCCCTCCTGGTGGCCTGCTCTTTTGCTGAACCCGATGCAAGTTCTTACTCCACATATCCTTACGCAGGTGGAAGCTATGGGCTTTCCAGTCCAGGCATTGGAAGAGGCTTCGGATCATTTGGTGGGGGAACACGTTACAGTTCCTTTGGAGGTGTTGGTGGAGGCTACGGTTTCGGAAGCGGCCCTACGAGTCATTCCATTTTCAACCTTGGAGCACCCCAGGGTAGATATGGAGGCAACTTTGGACGCAGCTTCGATAGAGGTTACATCGGAGGATCCTCTGGCCTAGGTTTCGGTGGTAACTTCCAAGGTTGAAGACTTAGTAAAAACTCCTTTGGGAGTTGTTATAGTGGCAGCTTCATTGGCAGTGTTTCAGGTACCGGCTCCACTGGCAGAGTTGGTGTTTTATATTGGAAATGAATAAGGATACGGACAGGTGAATGTATGAATTCAAGAAAGTCTGACTCCTTGTCGTCATATATTTTTTCTTCAGCACTCACATAACAACTTTCGTATAAAATATTTTCAAATAAAAACTTAAAAGTAAATTTAAGTGCCGTTTGATATGACGGTATAAATCCCAGTAGTATGAAATTGGCCTAAATACATATCAGTAGCGTTCATGTATGAATCTTTTTAGAATATGCATGTCTTATTTCCTATTTGAATATTATTGATGTATTTTAGAAGCGAAAATAAAGATTTGTGTAATGAATATTGTTTTTATTGTGTTAAATCATTGACTATTATTATAAAGGTGTATATCTGCCTGCCACTGAAGCAACATTCAGATATTGAACAATAAATTAACCGATGAAGCTCAAATGCTGAAAATGAATGACTCACAGGATTGATTATGGAGATAAAGTTAAAATATGTCATCCGGATAATGCTGAAATTTCGATGTATTATTGCGTAAATGATCTATAGTCATAAGTTATAATTAATAATTCACTGCTCTGTGATTAATAAATTACGAGAATTTTGTGGAACTATTGAGCTATCGTTTAAATGATGAGCATGAAGTGCAAAATACCCATATGATGAGCAAAGAATGAGGAGCAACTAATTATTATGCATAGAGAATGAATCATAATCAATTATTGAGCAAATAGGCTCTACATTATGTAATTGATGGCCATATAGGCAGCACAGTAACTAAACAAGGAACATGCGGGGCTAAATAACCAAATGAACTAGAACCTGCAACTGAATTTTGTAAATGGACCTGAGGAAGATATAATACATGTGAAAACAAGTAAGAATAAAAAATATTATTTAGGCTGCTTAGCCCATAGGTAAGGATATGTATTTAGTGTAAGTCTTATGACTATGAACTCAGTCTAAAATATAACAATAACACATATATTTGATTGAAACGATCTTCTACCATTGATACAACATAGTATCGGGTTAGATTTCCTTTCACATTGTTCCTCGAATGCATAATAACATTGACGAGTTAGCCAAAACCTTTGCTCATTAAGAGGGAATTGATAACTATCCTGGACTGCCTTTGAACAGATTGAGGTCAGTAATATTCCGGGAACATCAACAAACTCTCGTAGACTAGAGGCAACATGAAGTTCACACCAGTTACTCCATTTACTATCATTCTATTAAGCAGGAATAACCGCACGTTTATGGGTCATCTAATAAGGTTTGCAGACTTCAAGAATATTACCACTGCTAGGATTAGTCTCAGCTATAAGTACTTTTGGGAGATTGCAACATCTGATTATGTAGATTTGACTAAATGTAAACTCTGTTAGCAAAACTAATTGGATATTTTGCGTCATTATCTAATGGAATGATAACAAATCGCAGAATTCAGGAATAACACCATAATTGGAGACCAAGAAATGTGTAATACTTTATTCATGATGATGTGTTGCCAGAAATATTAGCATGGTATTCAAAATTTGCTTACTGCAATTTTTTTTGCAGGTATATTCCTGCGTGGGACCTAAACTGTAGGTAACGCATGCACATGACTATAAAGCTGCTGCCAACTTAGGTAGGTTTGACTAGTAACTACGTAACTCACTATATGTATAAAGTTCCTTGTAAAGTGACTGTTGTGAGTCTCTTGTTGAATCACTTGTGATATAAAAAGATTATTGACATGTATATATGAATTTGATTAAATGATTGTATATATATGTACATGTGTTTGTAACATTAACAGTTGTGTAACAAGCTTCAAAAGATTGTCAATTGCTTAGCTGAATGAACTATGGGGTTCTGTTCCAGAACTGATAATGTGCCTCTGAAACACTTTCTACCACCGCCCACGGGATGGGTATAGGGGTGCATAAGGAAAGAAATCATCATTCGTTATTGAATAAGCAGTACAGCTCAAATTAAACTAGCAGATGAATTAGATCTTGGAACTGAACTTGTAAAAGACAAATAAAGTCTGAAAATTTGTTTACTTCAAATCAGAGTGCACGTGTTTGGCACTTAAATGACAAAATAACAACACTGAAAATTCATATTGAATAGTATTCTCATGAATGGTTTAGCTTCTGAAGGAAATACATATGAGATTACATTCCTCTTTTATACCATCGCATTATGGTATTTGGAGGCATGATACTTTTGACATGCTTAGAAAAATATACCTCCCAGGAGATTAGTATTAAACTCGTTTATAAGTATTTCATTAACAATGATAGTGAACACTGAAGTAAGTGTCTGATGAAAATCTCGCTGACAGATCAAATACATAAAGCCTCTAAGATTCAGCATTAAAAATGATAATGAATTCTGTTACGAAATGTTAGATATGGAATTAATAAACCAAGAACTCGTCAACGAGATGTTTTAGTGGGTCAGATATGCAAAGATTACTGGCGTTTATGGAGCTTTTCCTGCAGTGTGACAGGGCTAGTTTGTGACGCAAAAGTCTGTCTGTCTGCATGATGGGGTTTGTTGGTAGGAGTCTGGATGTATGCTAGAGTGTAATGGGAGGAGTCGGGATGCATGGTATGTTTGAGTATGATGGTTGGAGTCTAGATTTATGCTGGAGTGTAAAAGTAGGAGTCTGGATGTATGTTTGAGAGTGATGGTTGGAATCTTGATGTATGCTGAAGTGTGACGGTAGAATAAATGATGTATGCTTGAGTGTGATGGTAAGGGTTTGGATGTATGCTGGCGTGTGACGTTAGGCGTCTTGATGTATACTGGAGTATGACGGTAGGAACATGGATGTATGCTGGAGTGTGACAGTAAGAGTCTGGATTTATGCCAGAGTGTGACGGTGGGAGAGAGGATGTTCTGCACTCTAGAGTTTTACAGCGGGAGAATGAAAGTATATTGAAGTAAGATTGCAGGGGTTTGGAAGTATGGTGTTGCGCAACTGTAGCGATCATAATGTGTGTTGGAGTATGTCGTAGGAGTATTTATTCAAACTAACCTATGAGGATTGTAGTATCAATTTTATTATTGGAGGGACTTTGAGAATCTGGATATACAATAGAGTGTGAAGTTGGGAGTCTAGATGTATGCTGCAGTGCTATGGTGGTGCTCTGGAAGTATGCAGGTGCCTGAATTTGAGTCTGGATGTACTCTGTAGTGTGACAGTTGTGGAATACATGGCAATTGGGCGAGTGTCACCAGGAGAATTTTCAATGTTCTCTCCTTGTTTGGCCCAGTCAATGATCGCTATGATAATGATGATGGGCATGATGATTAATTATCAACAATAACATATTATTATTAGTGCTCGAACTACTACGAGCATTTCATTCACGTAGCTATTTTACCTTCCTTATACCTCGATAAGAAAGAGTTTTCCGAGTGCACACGTCACACGGGGGCTACACAGTTCAATGATGGTTCCGTGTATTAAGTACGTTAAACGAACGCCCATCAGCGCCAAGTTCCGAGAGAAGAAAACGTCGCAAAACCTAATTGTTCAGGTATGAATCGCGGTGTTTAATGTTCATTCCAACCAACTAACAGAATTGATTTGTTAACATTTCAGCATGTTGAAGGCTTTGGAATTGAAGATTGCCGGTGTTGTGTCCCTGGAATATCAGATCAATACGAGGAAATACTTATGAATGTGTTTTTGAATACTACCTTCGTGTCACCACCTTTGACCCAGGTTGAGGCACTGGTGACTGCTACCGTCGATATAAAAGGCACGACGCTTCTTCTTGAAGTCAGTTCACTTGGAGCCTTGCTACAGCCAACATTATGGTAAGACATAATTTTCTTAAACACGTTTGACTATAAAAGTAGAAAAAATTAATTGGTAATTTTTTGCTACACTGTTGAACATAAAAATCTATATTGGAACAAGTAGTAGGTAGAGTGTCAACATATATTATACGCAGTATATGCGTGTATTTGATGTATTGGGTATATTTCTCTCGAAGTTAAACTCATACTTTTTGTTATTTTCAGAAGGTAATGACACTGTCGATGAGCGTTGCCATCCTGGTGGCCTGCTCTTATGCTGAACCCGATGCAAGTTCCTTCTCCACTTACCCTTACGTAGGTGGAAGCTATGGGCTCTCCAGTCCAGGCATTGGAGGAGGCTTCGGCTCATTTGGTGGGGGAACACGTTACGGTTCTTTTGGAGGTGTTGGTGGAGGCTACGGTTTCGGAATTGGCCCCACGGGTCATTCCATTTTCAACCTTGGAGCACCACAGGGTAGATATGGAGGCAACTTTGGACGCGGCTTCGATAGAGGTTACATCGGAGGATCCTCTGGCCTAGGTTTCGGTAGTAACTTCCAAGGTTGAAGATTCAGTAAAAACTCCTTTCGGAGTTGTTACAGTGGCAGCTTCATTGGCAGTGTTTAAGGTAGCGGCTCCACTGGCAGAGTTGGTGTTTTATATTGGAAATGAATTAAGGATAATGTACGAACTGGTGAATGTATGAATTCAAGAAAGTCTGACACCTTATCATTATATTTTTTTTTTTTCAGCACTCACATAACAACTTTCGTATAAAATATTTTCAAATAAAAAATTTAAAAGTAAATTTAAGTGCCGTTTGATATAACGGTTAAATCCCAGTAGTATGAAATTGTCCTAAATACATATCAGTAGCGTTCATATATGAATCTTTTTCGGATATGCATGTCTTATTTCCTATTTGATTATTATTGATGTATTTTAGAAGCAAAAATAAAGATTTGTGTAATGAATATTGTTTTTATTGTGTTAAATCATTGATTATTATAATAAAGGTGTATATCTGCCAGCCACTGAAGCAACATTCAGATATTGAACAATAAATTAACCGATGTAGCTCAAATGCTGAAAATGAATGATTCACAGGATTAATAATGGTGATAAAGTTAAAATATGTCATCCGGATAATGCTGAAATTCCGATGTATTATTGCGTAAATGGCCTATAGTCATAAGTTATAATTAATTATTCACTGCTTTGTGATTAATACATTATGAGAAATTTGTGGTATTATTGAGCTATCATTTAAATGATGAGCATGAAGTGCAAAATTCTCTAATGATGAGTAAAGGATGACGAGCAACTAATTATTAAGCATAGAGAATGTATAATAATCAGTTATTGAGCAAATAGGCTCTACATTATGCAATTGATGGGCTTTTACGGAGCACAGTAACGAAACAAGGAACATGCGGGGCTAAATAACCAAATGAAATAGAACCTGCCAGTAAGTTTTGTAAATAGACCTGAGGAAAATATAATACATATGAAAACAAGTTACAATAAAACATATTATTAAGGTTGCTTAGTTTATAGGTAAGGACATGTATTTACTGCAAGTCTTATGGCTATGAACTCTGTCTAAGACATAACACATACACATATATTCGATTGAAACGATCTTCTACCCTTGATACAACATAGGGTTAGATTTCCTTTCATATTGGTCTTCGAATGCATGATAACCCCGATGAGTTACCCAAAACTTTTGTTCATTAAGAGGGAATTGTCCTGGACTGCTTTTGAGCAGACTGAGGTCAGTAATATTTCGGGAAAATCAACAAACTCTCGTAGACTTGAGGCAAAGTGAAATTCACACCAGTTACCCCATATATCATCATTCTATTTTGCAGGAAGAACCGCACGTGTATGAGTAGACTTGCTTCGTAGACTTGAGGCAAAGTGAAATTCACACCAGTTACCCCATATATCATCATTCTATTTTGCAGGAAGAACCGCACGTGTATGAGTCATCCATTAAGGTTAGTAGGCTTCGCGATGTTACCACTGCTAGGATTAGTCTCAGCTATAAGTACTTCTGGGAGGTTGAAACATCTGCTTATTAAGATTTGAGTAAATGTAAACTCTGTCAGCAAAACTACTCGCATGCTTTGCGTCAATATATAATGGAATGATAAAGATTCACAGAATTCAGGAATAACACCATAATTGGAGTCCAGGAAATGTGTAAGTACGCATGCACATGACTGTATAGCTGCTACCTAGTTGGCTGGGTTTGACTAGTAACTGCTTGACCAACTATAGGTATAAAGTGCCTGTTGTGAGTCTCTTGTTGAATCACTTGTGATATAAAAAGATTATTGACACGTATATGAATTTGAGTAAATGATTGTATTTATATGTATTTGTGTTTGTAACATTAACAATTGTGTAATTAGCTTCAAAAGGTTGTCAATTGCTTAGCTGAATGAACTATGGAATTCAGTTCCAGAACTAAGGGTCTGGATTTATGCCGGAGTGTGTCGGATTCTGCATTCCCCCCGTTCCCTCGTCCTCCCCTCCATCCCCTCCTCTCGTCCCTCTCATCCTCCCCACCATTCCCTACTCATGCCCTCTCTTCCTTCCCACCATTCCCCACTCCCTCGTCTGCGTTCCCAAATGATCTGATGTTCCCATCAGAAAAAGTGGAACATCAAATTATTTATTATACATGCCTCACATGGTAGGAATGCAACATCAAATGATTGGATGTTCCCATTACTGAAAAACATTTCGTAGTAGATTTCTATTGTAAAATCCATATTTATATTTGAATTTTCCTTGCGTATTCGACGGTCAATATCTTCAGCACGTGCGATTTATATTTCCTCCATAACTCTGTTGGAGACGAAGAAGAGCCGGTGGTCAATATGATTGCAAACAATGCACAAATTTGATTTGGATGTGACGTGTTAGACGCTTTATTAATGCATACATCCCAGTGTCGATCGTTCTCCAATTAATTCAGAACTTGACATGCACTACGGAAAGTGGCACGTGTAACGCCGTTGACAAATCTCAATTACTGGAAGACGTTGATCCAGACACATTTACCAACAGCATGCGAAGAAAGAAGCATTCATCTTGATTGGGATGCACGGTGGATGTCTGCCTATCGTAGTTTATTTCAATATTCCAGGTTATTCCAGGTTTATTTCAACTCGCTCTCCTCGTTTGCGTCGTTCAAATGATTTTCTACTGGCATTCCGCGTGTAATACGTAGGCACTTCCGAATACAGCAGTGGTTTTGCAAACGCGTCATTTGACATAACGTGAAGCAAGCAGTTAACGTTGTAGCCGGTGGATTCATAGTTGTTGGTTGCACATTTGCAGCTGTGAAATAAACGTGTTTTCAATTTTCTTGTTTTGAAAACAACAAAAAAATACTAACAAAATATTTCAATTCAAACGCAGATCAATCGACACAGCTCAATTTCACCACCAATTGCACTGAAAAATAAGAAGAACAGTTAAAAAAACGAAATGAAAAACAATGAAAAAAGGATGAAATAAACTATACTCACGAAATGAACACTATGGTAAACAACGGAGCTCAATTCCAACGCACTGTCAAACAAAATAATTAAATCCAAACGGAAATAAATCAAAATCGATGAAAACTCAATTTATCAATGCAAATGGAAACATTGAAATGAAATCGTAACGTATTTTAAATAGCGTTTGTTGCTCTTACGTGCAACAGATGACTCTGTTTTCCAAAATAACACATGTTTTTACCTATCACAAGTATAGTATCTAAATAGTAGGTATATAAAAACATGCACGTATTCGAATTAAGCGATGTGTCAAAATTTCAAAGTAATCGGAGAAGAACTTTCAGAGATTACAGCATATGTTGCTCTTACGTACGACAGATAGAGCTGTTTTTCAAAAAAAACATGTTTTTTCCTGTCATAGGTGAGGCATGTATATAGTAGGTATATAAAAACACTCGTCTATTCGAATGTTTGCATTTGTGTTTCTCACGTGTGCCCCAAAGAATGAGGTTATTTGATATATTACTACGCCCAAGAGTAGCATCAGAGTGCCGGCGAGATGATGGAGAATTAGCCTCGGCTACCATCATCTTTTGTCCAGTCGTGATGGTTGAGTGGTTAAGGTGTCCTGTATGCCAGATGCAGAGTGCTCCTGGCAGCATGGGTTCGAGTCACTTCTGGGGTGTGAGTTTTCAGTATATATTTATATATATATATATATATATATATATATATATATATATATATATATATATATATATATATATATATATATATATATATATATATATATATATATATATATATATATATATATATTATTAAATATGACCGAAAAAGTAAGATTAATAACTCTAACACGAATTTTCTCAATCTTTCGTACATTTCTTTTCACTGTTGGAGGTAAATCAAAAATCAATTCTCCAAAATTCATTTTTTATTTCTAGTCTGACGCGACACGAGCGCGTTTCGTAAAACTTATTACATTTTCAAAGACTTTAGTTTACAAATACACAACTGAATAGAACTTACGCATCTCCGATTTTATATCTACATTTGAGAGGTGGATGGGGTGAGGTGGCATTAATAGGGTATTAATTTCATCAACACAAGACAGAACAAGAGGTGGCATTAATAGGGTATTAATTTCATCAACACAAGACAGAACACGAAACATTGGGTATTGAATAGAAGTGATTGTAGAAAGCCTATTGGTCCATATTTCTTGATGCTTCTATATTGGAGCGGAGTCTTGAGGTGGGTAGAATATAGTTGTGCATTAATTGGCTGTTGATTGCTGGTGTTGACTTCTTGATGTGTAGTGCCTCGCAAACGTCAAGCCGCCTGCTATCACTGTATCTATCGACGATTTCTGTGTTGTTTACTAGGATTTCTCTGGCGATGGTTTGGTTGTGGGAAGAGATTATATGTTCCTTAATGGAGCCCTGTTGCTTATGCATCGTTAAACGCCTAGAAAGAGATGTTGTTGTCTTACCTACATACTGGTTTTTTTGGAGCTTACAGTCCCCAAGAGGGCATTTGAAGGCATAGACGACGTTAGTCTCTTTTAAAGCGTTCTGTTTTGTGTCTGGAGAGTTTCTAATGAGTAGGCTGGCCGTTTTTCTGGTTATATAGTAAATCGTCAGTTGTATCCTCTGATTTTTGTCTGTAGGGATAACGTTTCTATTAACAATATCTTTCAGGACCCTTTCCTCCGTTTTATGAGCTGTGGAAATGAAGTTCCTGTAAAATAGTCTAATAGGGGGTATAGGTGTTGTGTTAGTTGTCTCTTCAGAGGTTGCATGGCGTTTCACTTTCCTTCTTATGATGTCTTCGACGAAACCATTGGAGAAGCCGTTGTTGACTAGGACCTGCCTTACCCTACAGAGTTCTTCGTCGACTTGCTTCCATTCTGAGCTGTGGCTGAGAGCACGGTCGACATATGCGTTAACGACACTCCTCTTGTACCTGTCTGGGCAGTCGCTGTTGGCATTTAGGCACATTCCTATATTCGTTTCCTTAGTGTAGACTGCAGTGTGGAAGCCTCCGCTCTTTAACTTCATGGGCAGCTTCCCATCCCTTGGATACTCCCTTCATCATTACTCGCCTTGGATACTCACATACTCAGATGACTTTAGTTACATATTTACACATTACTCTGCATTTGCTAATGAGTAATCATCACTAGCAAGTCGTCATGTTTTGTGTGTATAGAGTAAGAGTTAGAACAAAGTTCACTAGTGGGAGGACAGGAAGACTGTTGGGGTGTTATGGGAGGACTTATTGCAGAAGGAGGAAAGAATCGAGGCAATTACAGAAGCACCATACTGTCCCCCGTGCTCAAAGCGGCAGCTAAAAGCCTTCGTGAGAACAAGGAGATAGTTGTCAGGAGAGGTGACAAGTCGCCAATATATGTCATTCTTAAAAAAGACGAATATCTGGCGAAAATGAACCTCATACTCTCTGACCAAACTAAGTTCCAAAGGGTAACGAAGGACACTACAGCCGAATTAAAAGCAAAGGTCAACAAACTGATCGAAACTGTGAATGCCAAGAAATCCGGACTCCACCTGCCAAAGATCATTGGGGAATATAAACCTGGATATGCGTATGGAAATGTCAAGACACACAAGCCTGGAAACCCACTTCGGCCAATCATTAGCCAGATACCCACACCCACGTACAGACTGGCGAAGCGACTCAACGGCCTGCTGACTCCTTATGTTCCTTGCGCCTTCAGCCTGAAGTCTCCAAAGGAATTTGTTGACTTACTGCGGGGCACACGGGCCACAGGGATAAGAGCCTCGTTGGACGTAGAATCGCTGTTTACCAACGAACCTGTGGACGAGACAATCGGAATGATAGCCGACAGAGTGTATCGTGATCCAGCCTGTACTCCTCTTGACATACCAGAAAATATTCTGTGGAAACTACTCCAAGCTTGTACTAAAGAGGCACCCTTCTTGAGCCCGGATGGGCACATGTATAAGCAAGTAGATGGGGTCGCCATGGGTTCTCCCCTAGGTGTCCTGTTTGCAAACTTCTACATGGGTACCATCGAGCAAAAAGTCTTAGTCGACATGAACTTGAAACCGGCCATATACTGCAGGTATGTTGACGACATTTTTACACAGGTACCTGATGTCAGACAGCTGCAGGAGCTGAAGGAGGCATTTGAACAGAGTTCCGTGCTGCGTTTCACTTACGAGATGGAAAAAGATGGGAAGCTGCCCTTTCTAGATGTAACAGTCATGGAAAAGAGCGGAGGCTTCCACACTGCAGTCTACACTAAGGAAACGAATATAGGAATGTGCCTAAATGCCAACAGCGACTGCCCAGACAGGTACAAGAGGAGTGTCGTTAACGCATATGTCGACCGTGCTCTCAGCCACAGCTCAGAATGGAAGCAAGTCGACGAAGAACTCTGTAGGGTAAGGCAGGTCCTAGTCAACAACGGCTTCTCCAATGGTTTCGTCGAAGACATCATAAGAAGGAAAGTGAAACGCCATGCAACCTCTGAAGAGACAACTAACACAACACCTATACTCCCTATTAGACTATTTTACAGGAACTTCTTTTCCACAGCTCACAAAACGGAGGAAAGGGTCCTGAAAGATATTGTTAATAGAAACGTTATCCCTACAGACAAAAATCAGAGGATACAACTGACGATTTACTATAAAACCAGAAAAACGGCCAGCCTACTCATGAGAAACTCTCCAGACACAAAACAGAACGCTTTAAAAGAGACTAACGTCGTCTATGCCTTCAAATGCCTTCTTGGGGACTGTAAGCTCCAAAAAACCCAGTATATAGGCAAGACAACAACATCTCTTTCTAGGCGTTTAACGATGCATAAGCAACAGGGCTCCATTAAGGAACATATAATCTCTTCCCACAACCAAACCATCGCCAGAGAAATCCTAGTAAACAACACAGAAATCATCGATAGATACAGTGATAGCAGGCGGCTTGACGTTTGCGAGGCACTACACATCAAGAAGTCAACACCAGCAATCAACAGCCAATTAATGCACAACTATATTCTACCCACCTCAAGGCCTGCTGACTCTTTATGTTCCTTGCGCCTTCAGCCTGAAATCTCAAAAGGAATTTGTTGACTTACTGCGGGGCACACGGGCCACAGGGATAAGAGCCTCGTTGGACGTAGAATCGCTGTTTACCAACGTACCTGTGGACGAGACAATCGGAATGATAGCCGACAGAGTGTATCGTGATCCAGCCTGTACTCCTCTTGACATACCAGAAAATATTCTGAGGAAACTACTCCAAGCTTGTACTAAAGAGGCACCCTTCTTGAGCCCGGATGGGCACATGTATAAGCAAGTAGATGGGGTCGCCATGGGTTCTCCCCTAGGTGTCCTGTTTGCAAACTTCTACATGGGTACCATCGAGCAAAAAGTCTTAGTCGACATGAACTTGAAACCGGCCATATACTGCAGGTATGTTGACGACATTTTTACACAGGTACCTGATGTCAGACATCTGCAGGAGCTGAAGGAGGCATTTGAGCAGAGTTCCGTGCTGCGTTTCACTTACGAGATGGAAAAGGATGGGAAGCTGCCCTTTCTAGATGTAACAGTCATGGAAAAGGGCGGAGGTTTCCACACTGCAGTCTACACTAAGGAAACAAACATAGGAATGTGCCTAAATGCCAACAGCGACTGCCCAGACAGGTACAAGAGGAGTGTTGTTAACGCATATGTCGACCGTGCTCTCAGCCACAGCTCAGAATGGAAGCAAGTCGACGAAGAACTCTGTAGGGTAAGGCAGGTCCTAGTCAATAACGGCTTCTCCAATGGTTTCGTCGAAGACATCATAAGAAGGAAAGTGAAAAGCCATGCAACCTCTGAAGAGACAACTAACACACCACCTATACCCCCTATTAGACTATTTTACAGGAACTTCTTTTCCACAGCTCATAAAACGGAGGAAAGGGTCCTGAAAGATATTGTTAATAGAAACGTTATCCCTACAGACAAAAATCAGAGGATACAACTGACGATTTACTATAAAACCAGAAAAACGGCCAGCCTACTCATGAGAAACTCTCCAGACACAAAACAGAACGCTTTAAAAGAGACTAACGTCGTCTATGCCTTCAAATGCCCTCTTGGGGACTGAAAGCTCCAAAAAACCCAGTATATAGGCAAGACAACAACATCTCTTTCTAGGCGTTTAACGATGCATAAGCAACAGGGCTCCATTAACCTATATATCTACGTTAATTTTAACTCCAATAAAAAAAATTGACCTCATACATAATGAAATGGGTAGCTTTATCATTTCATAAGAAAAAAATTAGAGAAAATAAATTAATTCAGGAAAACTTGGCTTATTAGGCAAATCGGGCCTTGAATAGTAGGCTGAGAAGTGCGTTCTGGCTACTAGGTACGACATATATATATATATATATATATATATATATATATATATATATATATATATATATATATATATATATATATATATATATATATATATATATATATATATATATGTCGTACCTAGTAGCCAGAAAGCACTTTTTGGCCTACTATGCAAGGCCCGATTTGCCTAATAAGCCAAGTTTTCATGAATTAATTGTTTTTCGTCTACCTAACCTACCTAACCTAACCTAACCTAACTTTTTCGGCTACCTAACCTAACCAATCCTATAAAGATAGGTTAGGTTAGGTTAGGTAGGGTTGGTTAGGTTCGGTCATATATCTATGTTAATTTTAACTCCAATGAAAAAAATTGACCTCATACATAATGAAATGGGTAGCTTTATCATTTCATAAGAAAAAAATTAGAGAAAATATATTATTTCATGAAAACTTGGTTTATTAGGCAAATCGGGCCTAGCATAGTAGGCCAAAAAGTGCGTTCTGGCTACTAGGTACGACATATATATATATATATATATATATATATATATATATATATATATATATATATATATATATATATATATATGTATGTATGTATGTATATATATATATATATATATATATATATATATATATATATATATATATATATATATATATATATATATATATATATGTATGTATGTATGTATATATATATATATATATATATATATATATATATATATATATATATATATATATATATATATAACTGAAAACTCACACCCCAGAAGTGACTCGAACCCATACTCCCAGAAGCAACGCATCTGGTATGTACAAGACGCCTTAATCCACTTGACCATCACGACCGGACATAATGAGGTGATAGCCGAGGCTATTTGAACCACCCCACCGCCGGCACTCGGATAGTTATCTTGGGCATAGCATTTTACCAAATCACCTCATTCTTTGGGGCAACACGTGAGGAACACAAATGCGAACAAGCCTGAATGGTCCCCAGGACATATGCAACTGAAAACTCACACCCCAGAAGTGACTCGAACCCATACTCCCAGAAGCAACGCATCTGGTATGTACAAGACGCCTTAATCCACTTGACCATCACGACCGGACATAATGAGGTGATAGCCGAGGCTATTTGAACCACCCCACCGCCGGCACTCGGATAGTTATCTTGGGCATAGCATTTTACCAAATCACCTCATTCTTTGGGGCAACACGTGAGGAACACAAATGCGAACAAGCCTGAATGGTCCCCAGGACATATGCAACTGAAAACTCACACCCCAGAAGTGACTCGAACCCATACTCCCAGAAGCAACGCATCTGGTATGTACAAGACGCCTTAATCCACTTGACCATCACGACCGGACATAATGAGGTGATAGCCGAGGCTATTTGAACCACCCCACCGCCGGCACTCGGATAGTTATCTTGGGCATAGCATTTTACCAAATCACCTCATTCTTTGGGGCAACACGTGAGGAACACAAATGCGAACAAGCCTGAATGGTCCCCAGGACATATGCAACTGAAAACTCACACCCCAGAAGTGACTCGAACCCATACTCCCAGAAGCAACGCATCTGGTATGTACAAGACGCCTTAATCCACTTGACCATCACGACCGGACATAATGAGGTGATAGCCGAGGCTATTTGAACCACCCCACCGCCGGCACTCGGATAGTTATCTTGGGCATAGCATTTTACCAAATCACCTCATTCTTTGGGGCAACACGTGAGGAACACAAATGCGAACAAGCCTGAATGGTCCCCAGGACATATGCAACTGAAAACTCACACCCCAGAAGTGACTCGAACCCATACTCCCAGAAGCAACGCATCTGGTATGTACAAGACGCCTTAATCCACTTGACCATCACGACCGGACATAATGAGGTGATAGCCGAGGCTATTTGAACCACCCCACCGCCGGCACTCGGATAGTTATCTTGGGCATAGCATTTTACCAAATCACCTCATTCTTTGGGGCAACACGTGAGGAACACAAATGCGAACAAGCCTGAATGGTCCCCAGGACATATGCAACTGAAAACTCACACCCCAGAAGTGACTCGAACCCATACTCCCAGAAGCAACGCATCTGGTATGTACAAGACGCCTTAATCCACTTGACCATCACGACCGGACATAATGAGGTGATAGCCGAGGCTATTTGAACCACCCCACCGCCGGCACTCGGATAGTTATCTTGGGCATAGCATTTTACCAAATCACCTCATTCTTTGGGGCAACACGTGAGGAACACAAATGCGAACAAGCCTGAATGGTCCCCAGGACATATGCAACTGAAAACTCACACCCCAGAAGTGACTCGAACCCATACTCCCAGAAGCAACGCATCTGGTATGTACAAGACGCCTTAATCCACTTGACCATCACGACCGGACATAATGAGGTGATAGCCGAGGCTATTTGAACCACCCCACCGCCGGCACTCGGATAGTTATCTTGGGCATAGCATTTTACCAAATCACCTCATTCTTTGGGGCAACACGTGAGGAACACAAATGCGAACAAGCCTGAATGGTCCCCAGGACATATGCAACTGAAAACTCACACCCCAGAAGTGACTCGAACCCATACTCCCAGAAGCAACGCATCTGGTATGTACAAGACGCCTTAATCCACTTGACCATCACGACCGGACATAATGAGGTGATAGCCGAGGCTATTTGAACCACCCCACCGCCGGCACTCGGATAGTTATCTTGGGCATAGCATTTTACCAAATCACCTCATTCTTTGGCTATCACCTCATTATGTCCGGTCGTGATGGTCAAGTGGATTAAGGCGTCTTGTACATACCAGATGCGTTGCTTCTGGGAGTATGGGTTCGAGTCACTTCTGGGGTGTGAGTTTTCAGTTGCATATGTCCTGGGGACCATTCAGGCTTGTTCGCATTTGTGTTCCTCACGTGTTGCCCCAAAGAATGAGGTGATTTGGTAAAATGCTATGCCCAAGATAACTATCCGAGTGCCGGCGGTGGGGTGGTTCAAATAGCCTCGGCTATCACCTCATTATGTCCGGTCGTGATGGTCAAGTGGATTAAGGCGTCTTGTACATACCAGATGCGTTGCTTCTGGGAGTATGGGTTCGAGTCACTTCTGGGGTGTGAGTTTTCAGTTGCATATGTCCTGGGGACCATTCAGGCTTGTTCGCATTTGTGTTCCTCACGTGTTGCCCCAAAGAATGAGGTGATTTGGTAAAATGCTATGCCCAAGATAACTATCCGAGTGCCGGCGGTGGGGTGGTTCAAATAGCCTCGGCTATCACCTCATTATGTCCGGTCGTGATGGTCAAGTGGATTAAGGCGTCTTGTACATACCAGATGCGTTGCTTCTGGGAGTATGGGTTCGAGTCACTTCTGGGGTGTGAGTTTTCAGTTGCATATGTCCTGGGGACCATTCAGGCTTGTTCGCATTTGTGTTCCTCACGTGTTGCCCCAAAGAATGAGGTGATTTGGTAAAATGCTATGCCCAAGATAACTATCCGAGTGCCGGCGGTGGGGTGGTTCAAATAGCCTCGGCTATCACCTCATTATGTCCGGTCGTGATGGTCAAGTGGATTAAGGCGTCTTGTACATACCAGATGCGTTGCTTCTGGGAGTATGGGTTCGAGTCACTTCTGGGGTGTGAGTTTTCAGTTGCATATGTCCTGGGGACCATTCAGGCTTGTTCGCATTTGTGTTCCTCACGTGTTGCCCCAAAGAATGAGGTGATTTGGTAAAATGCTATGCCCAAGATAACTATCCGAGTGCCGGCGGTGGGGTGGTTCAAATAGCCTCGGCTATCACCTCATTATGTCCGGTCGTGATGGTCAAGTGGATTAAGGCGTCTTGTACATACCAGATGCGTTGCTTCTGGGAGTATGGGTTCGAGTCACTTCTGGGGTGTGAGTTTTCAGTTGCATATGTCCTGGGGACCATTCAGGCTTGTTCGCATTTGTGTTCCTCACGTGTTGCCCCAAAGAATGAGGTGATTTGGTAAAATGCTATGCCCAAGATAACTATCCGAGTGCCGGCGGTGGGGTGGTTCAAATAGCCTCGGCTATCACCTCATTATGTCCGGTCGTGATGGTCAAGTGGATTAAGGCGTCTTGTACATACCAGATGCGTTGCTTCTGGGAGTATGGGTTCGAGTCACTTCTGGGGTGTGAGTTTTCAGTTGCATATGTCCTGGGGACCATTCAGGCTTGTTCGCATATATATATATATATATATATATATATATATATATATATATATATATATATATATATATATATATATATATATATATATATATATATATGTGTGTGTGTGTGTGTGTGTGTGTTTGTGTGTGTTGTATATCACGAAAATAAACACGTGATTAAAAATGTGACAGTGTCAGACCACGGAGGAAAATTGAAACAGGAATTTCCTTAAGTACTTATGTATATTAATACATCTTCAGAAGGAGTGGTTTTACAGGTCGAGTACCGGACATAAATAGGCAGGAGAGAATGGTGGAGTGAGGTGAGGTACAATAAGTGGACACAAATATGAGCCACACGAAAACTGCAGAGGGCCTATTGGCCCATCCGATGCAGCTCCCATTCATAACCACACACAGGCCCACACATTGTTAATCATAGCATAAGATAGTAAATATTTACAATGAATTAGTGAGACAAATGTGTTCCAATGATCCTACTTAAATCGCCCTTTAAATGATCAATTAATAGATCAATTAAACCCCTCTGTACCCCAGCGCCTCAGCGTGGCGGTATAGAGATGAATACATATTTTTTTAAGGTCTTTTATTGGGAGCTTTCATGGTAATTCGTATATTTTTAACTTGTTATATGGATGTTAATGTTTGAACGCCATCAATAAAATAAATAACCTTATTGTTATCCCGTGTATTAATTATTATTATTAATTTGATAATTTATTGTTATATATTATTTAATAAATTTATGTTAAAATAATGCACATTTATTTTCCATAGCTGCCACCACTAGAGCTGCCACCACTGTAGCCGCCACCGCCGAAGCCGCCACCGCCGAAGCCGCCACCTCCAGAACTGCCTCCACCGAAGCCGCCACCTCCAGAGCTGCCACCACTGTAGCTGCCACCACCGAAGCCGCCACCTCCAGAGCTGCCACTACTGTAGCCGCCACCTCCAGAGCTGCCACCACTGTAGCCGCCACCGCCGAAGCCGCCACCGCCGAAGCCGCCACCTCCAGAACTGCCTCCACCGAAGCCGCCACCTCCAGAGCTGCCACCACTGTAGCCGCCACCACCGAAGCCGCCACCTCCAGAGCTGCCACCACTGTAGCCGCCACCACCGAAGCCGCCACCTCCAGAGCCGCCACCACCGAAGCTGCCACCACCACTGGACCCACTTCCATGACTTCCAAGGTTAAAAACAGCAAATGACGTGCCGCCACTGTAGCCTCCACCTCCACCAAACCCACCGACGAAGCCTCCCGATCCTCCTCCACTGCCACCACCACCTCCACTGCTGCCACCTCCTCCATACCCTCCGCCTCCGGATCCTCCTCCACCACCGCTACTGCTGCCACCTCCTCCATACCCTCCGCCTCCGGATCCTCCTCCACCACCGCCACCAAAGGCTCCACTGCCACCTGGCAGGGCGCAGGTGGAAGCGGCCAGCAGGGCCACACCCAGGAACACTAACGCCAACCTCTGTAAGTTCAAGAGACACATGAGAGTAGTTTAGTCATTAACAGTAACTTGACGCCCGCATATTTGTGAGGCAGACCAGCGCACCCTGGCCGCTCACCCTACCCTAGTCTCTTCTCACTCACCCTGCACCGAGTCTCATCTTCCCTACCCTACACCCATCTCACCCTCACTCATCTCATTTCACTCATGTTGACCAGACCACACACTAGAAGGTGAAGGGACGACAACTTTTCAGTCCGTCCAGGACCATTCACAAGTCGATTGTGAATGGTCCAGACAATCGACTTGAGAATGGTCCAGGACGGACCCAAACGTCGTCGTCCCTTCACCTTCTAGTGTGTGGTCTGGTCAACATACTTTAGCCACGTTATTGTGACTCATCGCCTGCATTTCACTCATTATCTGCACAATGAGTGTAGACAGTCTCACCTCACTCACCATGATACGTATATAATGACAATAAATATTCTTGTCGGGCTCACCATAGCCCGTGCTACATGAACACTTCGTTCTGAGTAGCTAAATCTAAAACAACAACAACAATTCTGAAGGGGGGCACACACGGCACCGCTCCTGTGCCAGGTCAGTCCACAAGGAGCTCACCATAGCCCGTGCTACTTGGAATTTGTTCCGAGTAGCTGAATCTAAAACAACATTCTGAAGTGTTTCCGGCATGAAGATCACATCCACCGTGAAGGGGCACTAATGGGAGGCAGCGAGTTACGGGGTATGCCCATGCCACCGCTTGGGTTGCTTAAATCAGTCAATCGGGCAGCGAGTGGAAAGTAAAGAGGTGACTAATAGTACTATGATGACATGCAGTCGAGTTCAAAACGCTCTTTTGTTGGTTATAAAAACGTCACCATAACCTTGTGCTTCTCGCTGTATCAGCAAAATATGAATAAACTATTTGATGAGAAGAAGCAGCAAGAGAGTAGACGATGCAGGCCGATGCGACATACTTCCAGTGTCTACTCTCCACATGGTGTCCTATATCTTGCCAACACTGTGTTCTTCAATACCAATAACATAATGTTCAGTGATGCAATGATACAACACTTGGATGAATATATGAAGTTAATAATGAAAATGAACTATAATGTTCGGAATGATTTGTTTTAAAAAAGTAAGTTTCGGTTCCATCAAAGTGTTGTTCAATGCCCTTAAAAGTCATCGTGAAGATGGAAAGAAGTGGAAGAAGCTTTACCATGCTGATGCTGGGAGAACCAAGTGTTGTCAGAGACTGACTGATGAGCAGTGGTGATGAGCTTATATACCTGCGATGATCTCGTCAAGCAAGTCTTGACAGGCTGCCACAAGTACAAAAGTGCTGTTTAACTGTTGCGCCACGGACCGCTTTTCATCGTCTCATTGTCTTACATTACACTCAAGACCTGAAGAATAAAGTTAAGCAGGCAATTTCAAATTCCTTCACTGCTTACTGTCAATTGTTAAATGCATTTAAACCGAGAGAGATTTCACGAAAAATCGTTTAATATTTATTGTGAAGCTGCTTGTTTTTGTTTTTAATACGGTCAAATTGTGTTAATATCTGTTTACATATTAAAACAAGTACCTGTTAGAGTTAATATTAACATATTTTATAATATATATTTTTTTCTTTAATTATGAGACTAGGACTTTCGTCTCAGGTCCCGGAACAGATTAGGATAGTCATCCTCACATTTTCCCCTATTATACAATCTCCTTATTGTTTTACACCCATGTCCGCAGGTACCGTAGCGGGTTTAGGGGCGAATAATGTGAACCTCGGAGAACGCTCGGGTTAATCTTTCACAATTATAATTCATTGTGTCCGGGACAGGAAGCCAGAGAGTATTCTTACACGTTAGGCGTATATCGTGGTCCCTCGCCCCTTAAAGTCGAAATACTGACACCGCCCAGGATGCAATCCCACATCTAGCTGATTAACTCATTACTGCTAGGTGAACAGATGAATTAGGTGAAAGGAAATGTGCCCAACCATTTCTGTTCCGCCCGGGATTCCATCACGGAATTCTCGATTAGTACGTCGAGAACGAAGCCGACTGTACTACTGAGACCCTCAAATAAATACGGTTGTGTCTTAAGTCAGTCATTAACGATATGCGATAGTTGTTGTATACGCTAACACTTGGCCCAGTCAAGCGCCTTAGTTATTTCTTGCCAAAGAACATCGATTTTTTTAAGCTAAGGAGACTGACAGTTCCTATTGTCTCTACTCGTTTGGTGGTTGTTCTTGAAGGAGTGGCTGTATGGAAGCTAGATGGAGGAAGGTTACCCACTTGACGGTCTCTGTGAAAAATGTTCACTATGATTTGGATCGAAATATATTAACTTCATTTTATCTCTATGATTATTTTTTCCTTTTTACAGAAAAAGTTAATAACACGCTCGGCGTATAAGTCCACTTTTGTATTAACGAAAAAGCTTCAGGTGGACTGAAGACAGCTTTTAATTCTTCAGCACTTTAGGTCCTCCTCAAATTGCCAGTTCTCATAAACAAAGGCCAAAAGTGATTCCATGCACCCACTAAATCACCGGATTATGAATTAAATACGGTTTATACACGACTCACAACTGATGACGTTCGATTTTTTCTCGAGCAGTGCTTCGCTGATGATTTTTGTTCGAATCGGAACACTGTAAATACTTCACCTACATGCTACAACTACAAATTATCGCCAATTATCGCTACCTAGCAGTAGGGAGGAAGTCAGCTAGTTGTGGGATTGCATCCTGCAACCTGGGCGGGGTCAGTAATTCGACTTTAAGGGGCGAGGGACCACGATATACGCCTAACGTGTAGGAATACTCTCTGTCTTCCTGTCCCCGGACACAATTATAAATGTGAATGATTAACCCGAGCGTTCTCAGAGGTTCACATTATTTGCCCCTAAACCCGCTCCGGTACTTGGGGACATGGGTGTAAAACAATAAGGAGATTGTGTAATAGGGAAAATGTGAGGATGACTATCCTAATCTGTTCCGGAACCTGAGACCTAAGTCCTAGTCTCATAATTAAAGAAAAAAATATGATATACAAGATGATAATATTAACTTTAATAGGTACATGTTTTAATATGTAAACAGATATTAACGCAATTTGACCGTATTAAAAACAAAAACAAGCAGCTTCACAATAAATATTAAACGATTTTTCGTGAAATTTCTCTCGGTTAATGCATTTAACAATTGACAATAAGCAGTGAAGGAATTAGAAATTGCCTGCTTAACTTTATTCTTCAGGTCTTGAGTGTAATGTAAGACAATGAGACGATGAAAAGCGGTCCGTGGCGCAACAGATAAACAGCACGTTTATACTTGTGGCAGCCTGTCAAGACTTGCGTGACGAGATCATCGCAGGTATATAAGCTCATCACCACTGCCCATCAGTCAGTCTCTGACAACACTTGGTTCTCCCAGCATCAGCATGGTAAAGCTTCTTCCACTTCTTTCCATCTTCACGATGACTCTAAAGGGTATTGAACAACACTTTGATGGAACCGAAACTTACTTTTCTAAAACAAATCATTCCGAACATTATAGTTCATTTTCATTATTAACTTCATATATTCATCCAAGTGTTGTATCATTGCATCACTGAACATTATGTTATTGGTATTGAAGAACACAGTGTTGGCAAGATATAGGACACCATGTGGAAGTATGTCGTATCGGCCTGCATCGTCTACTCTCTTGCTGCTTCTCCTCATCAAATACTTTATTCCTATTTTGCTGATACAGCGAGAAGCACAAGGTTATGGTGACGTTTTTATAACCAACAGGAGAGCGTTTTGTACTCGGCTGAATGCCATCATAGTACTTTTAGTCACCTCTTTACTTTCCACTTGCTGCCCGATTGACTGATTTAAGCAACCCAAGCGGTGGCATGGGCATACCCCTTAACTCGCTGCCTCCCATTAGTGCCCCTTCAAGGTGGATGTGATCTTTACGCCGGAAACACTACAGAATGTTGTTTTAGATTCAGCTACTCGGAACAAATTCCAAGTAGCACGGGCTATGGTGCGTAGTGGACTTACCTGGCACAGGAGCGGTGCCGTGTGCCCCCTTCAGATTGACGATTGACGAAGATTAAGCCACCCAAAAGGTGGCACGGGCATGAATAGCCCGTAATTGGTGGCCCTTTCGAGCCATTACCAGTATCAATAGATGATACTGGAGATCTGTGGAGGTGCGACTGCACCCTGCGTGACGGGAGATGTCTCCCGGACCAAGTGGTGACCAAATGGTGCCCCTTCAGAATATTAATTGTCATTATATACGTATCAGGGTGAGGTGAGACTGTCTGTACTCATTGTGCAGATAATGAGTGAAATGGAGGCGATGAGTCACAATAACGTGGCTAAAGTATGTTGACCAGACCACACACTAGAAGGTGAAAGGACGACGACGTTTCGGTCCGTCCTGGACCATTCTCAAGTCGATTGTCTGGACCATTCACAATCGACTTGAGAATGGTCCAGGACGGACCGAAAAGTTGTCGTCCCTTCACCTTCTAGTGTGTGGTCTGGTCAACATGAGCGAAATGAGATGAGTGAGGGTGAGATGGGTGTAGGGTAGGGAAGATGAGACTCGGTGCAGGGTGAGTGAGAAGAGACTAGGGTAGGGTGAGCGGCCAGGGTGCGCTGGTCTGCCTCACAAATATGCGAGCGTCAACTTACTGTTAATGACTAAACTACTCTCATGTTTCTCTTGAACTTACAGAGGTTGGCGTTAGTGTTCCTGGGTGTGGCCCTGCTGGCCGCCTCCACCTGCGCCCTGCCAGGTGGCAGTGGAGCCTATGGTGGCGGTGGTGGAGGAGGATCGGGAGGCGGAGGGTATGGAGGTGGTGGCAGCAGTGGAGGCGGTGGCGGCAGTGGAGGTGGATCGGGAGGCTTCGTCGGTGGGTTTGGTGGAGGTGGAGGCTACAGTGCCGGCACGTCATTTGCTGTTTTTAACCTTGGAAATCATGGAAGTGGGTCCAGTGGTGGCAGTTCTGGAGGTGGCGGCTACAGTGGTGGCAGCTCTGGAGGTGGCGGCTCTGGAGGTGGCGGCTTCGGTGGAGGCAGTTCTGGAGGTGGCGGCAGCTATGGAAAATAAATGTGCATTATTTTAACATTAATTTCTTAAATAATATATAACATTAAATTATCAAATTAATAATAATAATTAATACACGTGATAACAATAAGGTTATTTATTTTATTGAAGGCGTTCAAACATTAACATCCATATAACAAGTTAAAAATATACGAATTACCATGAAAGTTCCCAATAAAAGACCTTAAAAGAATATGTATTCATCTCTGTACCGCCACGCTGAGGCGCTGGGGTACAGAGGGGTTTAATTGATCTATTAATTGATCAATTAAAGGACGATTTAAGTAGGATCATTAGAACACATTTGTCTCACTAATTCATTGTAAATATATATTATCTTATGCTATGATTATCCATGTGTGGGCCTGTGTGCGGTTATGAATGGGAGCTGCATCGGATGGGCCAATAGGCCCTCTGCAGTTTTCGTGTGGCTCATATTTCTGTCCACTTATTGTACCTCACCTCACTCCACCATTCTCTCCTGCCTATTTATGTCCGGTACTCGACCTGTAAAACCACTCCTTCTGAAGATGTATTATTATACGAAAGTACTTAAGGAAATTCCTGTTTCAATTTTCCTCCGTGGTCTGACACTGTCACATTTTTAATCACGTGTTTATTATCGTGATACACACGATAACACACACACACACACACACACACACACACACACACACACACACACACACACACACACACACACACACACACACACACACACACACACACACACACACACACACACACACACACACACACACACACACACACACACACACACACACACAAACACACACACACACACACACATAAGCTGGAGAGCTGGAGAGCACACATAAGCTGGAGAGCACACATAAGCTGGAGAGACAGGCAGGTGTAGCTGGTAAGGTACTCCAGTGGATAAGGGAGTACCTAAGCAATATTAAGCAGAGAGTTACGGTGAGGAGTAAGACCTCCGATTGGCGTGAAGTCACCAGTGGAGTCCCACAGGGCTCTGTACTCGGTCCTATCTTGTTTCTGATATATGTAAATGATCTCCCGGAGGGTATAGATTCATTTCTCTCAATGTTTGCGGACGATGCCAAAATTATGAGAAGGATTAAGACAGAAGAGGACTGTTTGAGGCTTCAAGAAGACCTAGACAAACTGCAGGAATGGTCGAACAAGTGGTTGTTAGAGTTTAACCCAACCAAATGTAATATAATGAAGATAGGTGTAGGGAGCAGGAGGCCAAATATAAGGTATCATCTGGGAGAGGAAATTCTTCAGGAGTCAGAGAAAGAAAAAGACTTGGGAGTTGATATCACGCCAGACCTGTCTCCTGCAGCAGGTCTGCAGGAGACAGAGGATATCAAGAGGATAACATCAGCGGCATATGCCAGGCTGGCCAACATACGAACGGCATTCAGAAATTTGTGTAAAGAATCATTCAGAACTTTGTATACCACATATGTCAGGCCAATATTGGAGTATGCAGCCCCAGCATGGAGTCCATATCTAGTCAAGGATAAGACTAAACTGGAGAAGGTTCAAAGATTTGCCACTGTATCTATCGATGATTTCCGTGTTTTTTGTTAAGACTTCTCTGGTGATGGTCTAATTGTGGGAAGAGATTATATGTTCCTTAATGGAGCCCTGTTGCTTATGCATCGTTAATCGCCTGGAAAGAGATGTTCTTGTCTTGCCTATATACGGAATTCTTTGAGGCTTACAGTCCCCAAGTGGGCATTTGAAGGCATAGACGACATTGGTCTCATTTAAAGCGTTCTGCTTTGTGTGTGGAGAGTTTCTCATGAGTAGGTTGGCTGTTTTCTTGGTTTTATAGTAGATCGTCAATTGTATCTTCTCATTTTTGTCTGTAGGGATAACGTTTCTATTAACAATATCTTTCAGGACCCTTTCCTCCGTTTTATGAGCTGTGGAAAAAAAGTTCCTGTAAAATAGTCTAATAGAAGGTACAGGTGTTGTGTTAGTTGTCTCTTCAGAGGTTGCATGGCGTTTCACCTTCCTTCTTATAATGTCTTCAACGAAACCATTGGAGAAGCCGTTGTTGACTAGGACCTGCCTTACCCTACAGAGTTCTTCATCGACGTGCTTCCATCCTGAGCTGTGGCTGAGAGCACGGTCGACATAAGCGTTAACGACACTCCTCTTGTACCTGTCTGGGCAGTCACTGTTGGCATTGAGGCACATTCCTATGTTTGTTCCCTTAGTGTAGACTGCAGTGTGGAAACCTCCGCTCCTTTCCATGACTGCTACATCTAGAAAGGGCAGCTTCCCATCCTTCTCCATCTCGTAAGTGAAACGCAACACAGAATTCCGCTCAAATGCCTCCTTCAGCTCCTGCAGATGTCTGACATCAGGTACCTGTGTAAAAATGTCGTCAACATACCTGCAGTATATGGCCGGTTTCAAGTTCATGTCGACTAAGACCTTTTGTTCGATGGTACCCATGTAAAAGTTCGCAAACAGGACACCTAGGGAAGAACCCATGGCGACCCCATCTACTTGCTTATACATGTGCCCATCCGGGCTCATGAAGGGTGCCTCTTTAGTACAAGCTTGGAGTAGTTTCCTTAGAATGTTTTCTGGTATGTCAAGAGGAGTACAGGCCGGATCACGATACACTCTGTATATCATATCACGATACATATATATCATCCCGATTGTTTCATCCACAGGTACGTTGGTAAACAGTGATTCTACGTCCAACGAGGCTCTTATCCCTGTGGCCCGTGTTTAATCTAAGCAGTTTTCTAATCTGTGATTGGTTATGTCCCGATAGATTTTCTGGTATAATATTATGGTTTGCTATTCTCCATCTTAGACTAGGCAAGTTGAAGTCACCTAGGAAGATAATATCAGGTATCCGGTTCTCCAAATTATCAATGCTATTCTCTCTTTTGTTTGTCTGTTCTGCGAATTCTTCAGCCGTTGCATCTGGCGGTTTGTATATTAGAATAATAACTAAGTTTATTTTCTCTATTTTTATTCCCAGTACCTCTACCACCTCATTTGTTACGTTAAGGAGCTCCGAGCATACAAGGTCTTCCCTAATATACAGACCCACTCCTCCATGTGATCTAATTACCCTAATATATATAATCTATACACACCTGTATAGATTATATCCTGGTATCCAGATCTCACTGTCCAAGAATTCCCCTGCATGGGTTTCTGTGAAAACTCCAAATACCGCATTTTACTCCGCGAGGCGGCCATTTATGAATTGTACTTTGTTTTTTGTTCTTGTTTTTAGTCCTTGTATGTTGGCAAAGATGAACGGGGTTACTATGTTAGGGATAGTTTAACTGGGAGTCTTTTTTGGAAAGCCATTTATGTGTAGACATATTGAGTTTGTTCTGACCAGTGCTGATTGTTGTAGGGCAGTGGCCTGTTGTAGTTCCTTTCTGGTGTGTAGTTGCATCTGTAATTCTGGTATGCAAGTGGGTCTGGCATCCAGTTCCATACAGTCTCTATGGTCCTCCCTTTGAAATCTCCTTCGGTTTGGTAAAAAAGGAGTTTCTTCCAAATTTATTATCTTGCTTGACACTCTTTATGTAGCGTTCTGTGTCTTTCACGTGAAAGTATGGGCAGCTGAAGTCATAGCATTTTCTGTCCCCGAGTGAGGTTTGGCAAATGTCAGGAAGGAAAAACTTACACGTTGAACCAAATCGACACTGTCCTTTCCTTAGCATATTTAAAAATAAATTTGGATGGTGATAATTGCATTCTAATCCTTTCTTATTACCAGCATATCTGTCTGCATATTCCCTTTGCATAAAATTTACATATGTCTGTCCTGGTCTGACTCGCTCTGTTGTAGACTGTTGTAGTGTCTGGACCTATCGAGCTGTCAGTGCTGTCTGTTACACTGTCTAGTCTGCTGTCGTCTGCATCCGGGCATTTCCATATATATATGGAAATGTTCGTTTCTGCATAACCGCTAATCTCCGAAAGTTTTTCACCGATTGCTTTGAAATTTTCACACAACGTTCCATTGGCATCCGAGCGGGTTTTTATATACATATTATATAGATGTCACGTCTGTGACGGGAAAAAAAACATGCTTATTTTGAAAAAAAGTTTTTCATGTGTTTTTCATGGGAGGGAAATCTTCGAAACCTCTTTACCGATTGCTTTGAAATTTTGAGTCAACGTTGCATTCGAATAGGCGCATGTTTTTATATTCCTACTATATGCATGCCACACCTGTGACAGGAAAAAACATGTTTTTTTGAAAAAACAGCGCCTTCTGTTGGACGAAAGAGCAACAAACGCTCTAATCTCCGAAAGTTCTTCATTGATTACTTTGAAATTATGACACAACGTTCCATTCGAATACATGCATGTTTTTTATATACCAACTATATAGATGCCACACCTGTGACAGGTTATAACATGCCTTTTTTGAAAAAAGTGCCATCTGTTGCACATAATAGCAATTCATGCTATACTAAATATGTTACGATTTCATTTCAATGTTTCTGATTGCATTGACAAATTGAATTTTATTAGATTTCGATTGATTATTATTTTGATTTAAATATTTTGTGTAACATTGAGTTGGACTGGAGTTGTGTTGCTTACCATTCTGTTTATTTCCTGAGTATAGTAAATATTTGTATTTTTTATTTTTTTTAATTTCGTTTTTCCACTGTTTTTCTTATTTCAGTGATGGGAACATCAGATCATTTGATGTTCCAAATTTTCTGATGGGAACATCAAATCATTTGAGAATGCATCAAACGAGAGAGTTGGGAATGTTGGAGGTCAAGGGGATGGGATTGGGGGATGGTGGGGGACGACGAGGGGACAGGGAAGGAGGTAATAGTGGGGAGGACGAGGGTATGCGGGAGTGGAGGATGGTGGGGACGAGAGGAATGGAGAATGGTAGATAAGACAAGGGGACAGAGGAATGGGGGATGGTGGAAAGGACGATGGGGCGGGGGAGGGGGGAATGGTAGGGAAGACGAGGGAATGAGGGAGTGGGAGATGGTGGGGAGGAGAAGGGGACGGTGGAGAGGGGAATGGCTAGGAGGACGAGCGGACGCTGGATGTTGGGGGAGGGGGTAATAGTGAGGAGGACGAGGAGACGGGGAGTTGGGAATGGTTGGGAGGATGAGGGGATGGGGGAGGAAGGAATGGTGGGGAGGACTGGGTGACAGGGGAAGGTTCCTGTGGCTCAGCCACACGTGGCCGGGTACAGGTAGTATATGATATATATATGTATGAGTGAATTCGTAGGAGTGTTCGCTTCTCCTACCACCCCCATTTTTTATGGTGTACACTTTATCATGCAAGGCTACTGTTATATATCTGATTTTCTGAACATTGAGAGGACACACGAAAAAGTTCGGCTGTAGATTTCCTCGAACTCCTCCGACGCCGGGCAGGAACAGAGGACGCAGCGGGCATCTTCCCTCTGGATGGCGACACTGAGGCGCTGAAAGAGAGAACTTGCCGCCCTAGTGTCTCTTATAGTGTCAATGGAACCAAGATCCTTAAGAAACCTTCTTGCACTCTCTCCCCATGGACCTAGGGTCTCAGACCCTATTGGAATGAAGTTTACCGATGATCTAATTCCCTGTACTTGGCTGACTTGTCTTTCTCTGTGTGCCGCCGCAGCTTCTGCTTCGCTGGCAGAGAGGTTGATGTATGTGGTTGCCAGGGTGAGCTGTCACCCTGTCCCACGCAAGTATAGTCCCACGCCAACTGTCTGCCACCCTCCCAGGGACGCAGTGTGATTCCATCTAGTCGGCCGGCAAAGCCAACAGAGTCACGGTTCAATAGGTTGCGGGGCTCTCTCTCTCCGCTGGACACTGAGCAGAGGCAAGGCTTCTGTTAATGATGAATATGAACGGGTAGAGGGGCGGAAATGGCGATGTACGGCACAGCACTGCATCTCTTCTGATCATGTTAAAGTCCAGTTTGAACAGGGCCTTTTCATCATAAATGTTGGAGATGTATGTTCGTGCTGCATGGGCAGTCGCTTCACAGCCATGAGGGATTCCAAATCCTATCTGAATTGGTTTCAGCAATTCAGACAGAACTTCTATCTGGGTTCGAATCCATCTGGGGTGTGAAGTTTTCAGTTTTTATATATATATATATATATATATATATATATATATATATATATATATATATATATATATATATATATATATATATATATATATATATATATATATATATATATGTCGTACCTAATAGCCAGAACGCACTTCTCAGCCTACTATGCAAGGCCCGATTTGCCTAATAAGCAAAGTTTTCATGAATTAATATATTTTTTCTAATTTTTTTCTTATGAAATGATAAAGCTACCCATTTAATTATGTATGAGGTAAATTTTATTTTATTGGAGTTAAAATTAACGTAGATATATGACCGAACCTAACCAACCCTACCTAACCTAACCTAACCTATCTTTATAGGTTAGGTTAGGTTAGGTAGCCGAAAAAGTTAGGTTAGATTAGGTTAGGTAGGTTAGGTAGTCGAAAAAAACATTAATTCATGAAAACTTGGCTTATTAGGCAAATCGGGCCTTGCATAGTAGGCTGAGAAGTGCGTTCTGGCTACTAGGTACGACATATATATATATATATATATATATATATATATATATATATATATATATATATATATATATATATATATATATATATATATATATATCGTACCTAGTAGCCAGAACGAACTTCTCTGCCTACTATTCAAGGCCCGATTTGCCTAATAAGCTAAGTTTTCATGAATTAATTGTTTTTCGACTACCTAACCTACCTAACCTAACCTAACCTAACTTTTTCGGCCACCTAACCTAACCTAACCTATTAAGATAGGTTAGGTTAGGTTAGGTAGGGTTGGTTAGGTTCGGTCATATATCTACGTTAATTTTAACTCCAATAAAAAAAATTGACTTCATACACAATGAAATGGGTAGCTTTATCATTTCATAAGAAAAAAAATAGGGAAAATATATTAATTCATGAAAACTTGGCTTATTAGGCAAATCGGGCCTTGCATAGTAGGCTGAGAAGTGAGTTCTGGCTACTAGGTACGACATATATATATATATATATATATATATATATATATATATATATATATATATATATATATATATATATATATATATATATATATATATATATATATATAACTGAAAACTCACACCCCAGAAGTGACTCGAACCCATACTCCCAGAAGCAACGCAACTGGTATGTACAAGACGCCTTAATCCACTTGACCATCACGACCGGACAAAATGAGGTGATAGCCGAGGCTATTTGAACCACCCCACCGCCGGCACTCGGATAGTAATCTTGGGCATAGCATTTTACCAAATCACCTCATTCTTTGGGGCACACGTGAGGAACACAAATGCGAACAAGCCTGAATGGTCCCCAGGACAATATGCAACTGAAAACTCACACCCCAGAAGTGACTCGAACCCATACTCCCAGAAGCAACGCAACTGGTATGTACAAGACGCCTTAATCCACTTGACCATCACGACCGGACAAAATGAGGTGATAGCCGAGGCTAGTTTTCAGTTGCATATTGTCCTGGGGACCATTCAGGCTTGTTCGCATTTGTGTTCCTCACGTGTGCCCCAAAGAATGAGGTGATTTGGTAAAATGCTATGCCCAAGATTACTATCCGAGTGCCGGCGGTGGGGTGGTTCAAATAGCCTCGGCTATCACCTCATTTTGTCCGGTCGTGATGGTCAAGTGGATTAAGGCGTCTTGTACATACCAGTTGCGTTGCTTCTGGGAGTATGGGTTCGAGTCACTTCTGGGGTGTGAGTTTTCAGTTGCATATTGTCCTGGGGACCATTCAGGCTTGTTCGCATTTGTGTTCCTCACGTGTGCCCCAAAGAATGAGGTGATTTGGTAAAATGCTATGCCCAAGATTACTATCCGAGTGCCGGCGGTGGGGTGGTTCAAATAGCCTCGGCTATCACCTCATTTTGTCCGGTCGTGATGGTCAAGTGGATTAAGGCGTCTTGTACATACCAGTTGCGTTGCTTCTGGGAGTATGGGTTCGAGTCACTTCTGGGGTGTGAGTTTTCAGTTGCATATTGTCCTGGGGACCATTCAGGCTTGTTCGCATATATATATATATATATATATATATATATATATATATATATATATATATATATATATATATATATATATATATATATATATATATATATATGTATATATATATATATATATATATATATATATATATATATATATATATATATATATATATATATATATATATGTATATATATATATATATATATATATATATATATATATATATATATATATATATATATATATATATATATATATATATATATAATGTGTGTGTGTGTGTGTGTGTGTATTATAAGCATCATTGCACCAGAGGTGGTACCCCCTCCTCCTATATATATAATAAGATATATATTTATATGCAGGCGATGAGTCACAATATCGTGGCTGAAGTATGATGACCAGACCACACACTAGAAATTGAAGAGACGTCGTCGTCTCTTCAATTTCTAGTGTGTGGTCTGGTCATCATATATATTTATATATATTTTTTATTTGTTATTTTTTAAGGTCTTTTATCGGGACCTCACATAGTAATTCGTATATTTTTAACTTGTTATAAGGATGTTTTTGTTTGAGCGCCTTCAGTAAAATACATTACATATATTATTGTCACCTCGTGTATTGATTACTGTTCTTTAATATTTTACATGACAAATGTTTTTTTACAAATCGATGAAGTAACAAAATTATTATACACTAAATATTTATTTTATAATTTAATGTTATATACTGTATATATTTAATGTTAAGATAAAGCAAATTTATTTTCCGTAGCCGCCACCTCCAGAGCTGCCGCCACCACTGTAACCGCCACCACCGAAGCCGCCACCTCCAGAGCTGCCGCCACCACTGTAGCCGCCAAAGCCGCCACCTCCAGAGCTGCCGCCACCACTGAAGCCGCCACCACTGTAGCCGCCACCGCCGAAGCCGCCACCTCCAGAGCTGCCGCCACCACTGTAGCCGCCAAAGCCGCCACCTCCAGAGCTGCCGCCACCACTGTAGCCGCCAACGCCGCCACCTCCAGAGCTGCCGCCACCACTGTAGCCGCCAACGCCGCCACCTCCAGAGCTGCCGCCACCACTGTAGCCGCCACCGCCAAAGCCGCCACCACCGAAGCCGCCACCTCCAGAGCTGCCACCACTGTAGCCGCCACCGCCGAAGCCGCCACCGCCGAAGCCGCCACCACCGAAGCTGCCACCGCCTCTGGACCCACTTCCATGACTTCCGAGGTTAAAAACGGCAGAGGACGTGCCGCCACTGTAGCCTCCACCTCCATACCCACCGCCTCCATTGCCGCCACCACCTCCACTGCTGCCACCTCCTCCATACCCTCCACCTCCGGATCCTCCTGCACCTCCACCACCGCCACCATAGGCTCCACTGCCACCTGGCAGGGCGCAGGTGGAGGCGGCCAGCAGGGCCACACCCAGGAACACTAACGCCAACCTCTGTAAGTTCAAGAGAAACATGAGAGTAATTTAGTCATTAACAGTAACTTGACGCCCGCATGTTTGTGAAGCAAACCAGCGCACCCTGGCCGCTCACCCTACACCCAGCCTCATCTACCCCCCCCCAGACTGCAACCTGCCTCATCTCTCCCCCATGCACCCAACTGCATCTACCCCCACCTTGCACCCAGCCTCATCTACCTCTACCCTGCTGGGTTGTGTTAGAAAGCTGATCTACACTCATAGACAACTAACTCATTACTCTCTGTGCAGCCCGTCCTCTCGATTCGTCAAGACATCTCGAAAATGATCTATTAAATTTCCAGAACCCAATCGACGGATCAACTGACGAAAAACGTGCAAGTTTCTGATCCGCAATGATTTATAATACATTATATTTTGTCCAGTGGGGATTTCACCGTCATAATGGGATATATTAATCAAGAAGACTGGTTAAGCTCTGGCGAATTGCTATTAATTATATTATTAATTTATATATGACGACACAAACTAATATTCACGTTCAGAAGGTCTGGCGTAAGGCAGCCACATATTATTCCCGCTAGAATGATACGTGAAGCAACAAAGTGACACAAGAGGCAGGACGGTGACGCTAGAGGCAACATAGTGAGGCTAAAGGCAGCACAGTGACACTATAGGCAACACAGTAAACACTAGAGGCAGCATAATGACACTAGAGGCAGTATAGTGACGCTAGAGGCAGCATAGTAACACTATAGGCAACACAGTAACACTAGAGGCAGCATAATGACACTAGAGGCAGCATAGTGACGCTAGAGGCAGCACAGTACACTAGAAGAAGCACAATAACCGTAGAGGAAGCACAGTAACACTAGAGGCAGCACAGTAACACTAAAGGCAGCACAGTAACACTAGAGGCAGCATAGTGACACTAGTTGCAGCACAGTAACACTAGAGGCAGCATAGTGACACTAGCTGCAGCACAGTAAGACTAGAGACAGCATAGTGACACTAGCTGCAGCACAGTAACACTAGAGGCAGCACAGTAACACTAGAGGCAGCATAGTGACACTAGAGGCAGCACAATAACCGTAGAGGAAGCACTTTAACACTAGAGGCAGCACGTTAACACTAGAAGCAGCACAGTAACCGTAGAGGCAGCACAGTAACACTAGCTGCAGCACAGTAACACTAGAGGCAGCACAGTAACACTAGCTGCAGCATAGTAACACTAGAGGCAGCATAGTGACACTAGTTGCAGCACAGTAACACTAGAGGCAGCATAGTGACACTAGTTGCAGCACAGTAACACTAGAGGCAGCACAGTAACACTAGAGGCAGCACAGTAACACTAGAGGCAGCATAGTGACACTAGTTGCAGCACAGTAACACTAGAGGCAGCACAGTAACACTAGAGGCAGCACAGTAACACTAGAGGCAGCATAGTGACACTAGTTGCAGCACAGTAACACTAGAGGCAGCACAGTAACACTAGTTGCAGCACAGTAACACTAGAGGCAGCATAGTGACACTAGTTGCAGCACAGTAACACTAGAGGCAGCACAGTAACACTAGAGGCAGCACAGTAACACTAGAGGCAGCATAGTGACACTAGTTGCAGCACAGTAACACTAGAGGCAGCACAGTAACACTAGAGGCAGCACAGTAACACTAGAGGCAGCATAGTGACACTAGTTGCAGCACAGTAACACTAGAGGCAGCACAGTAACACTAGAGGCAGCACAGTAACACTAGAGGCAGCATAGTGACACTAGTTGCAGCACAGTAACACTAGAGGCAGCACAGTAACACTAGTTGCAGCACAGTAACACTAGAGGCAGCATAGTGACACTAGTTGCAGCACAGTAACACTAGAGGCAGCATAGTGACACTAGCTGCAGCACAGTAACACTAGAGGCAGCATAGTGACAAATTGGTCTGGCTACAACTGGCTGTCACGATGACGCAGCAAAGCGCTGACTTAACAAACTCAATAACACAACACATAGGGCATCTCATGGGAGAGGTTGGCGTGTAGTCAGAGAACAGCTTAGTGGGAGACTGGCGCCAGATTCACGAAGCAGTTATGTAAGTACTTACGAACGTGTACATCTTTCCTCAATCTTTGACGGCTTTTGTTACATTTATTAAACAGTTTACAAGCATGAAAACTTGCCAATCAACTGTTGTTATTGTTATAAACAGCCTCCTGGTGCTTCGGAGCTCATTAACTGTTTAATAATTGTAAACAAAGCCACCAAAGATTGAGAAAAGATGTATAGGTTCGTAAGCGCTTGCGTAACTGCTTCGTGAATCTGGCCCCTGGAGAGTGACCTCACACTTACTATCTTCATTACTTGGATTCTTGTTCTGTGTGGAGTAGAGGTCTGTAGCAGACGAGATCAGAACAAGTGACTGGATTTTACCAATTAATTGTTGAGTTGATGCAAATGACTCTAAAATAGAAAAAATGCCAGAAAACTTATTGATAATATAATCTACTAAGGAATCTCATGAACCAAAAAAATAGTTCTTACCATATTGATGTTAGCGGAAGTAAGTCAGGAGAGGAAGTGAATGGAAAGCAGTGCTCACTGCATCTTATATACCAGAGATGACATCCTCGTCACGCACACTTCACAACACATGCAAAGGTAAAACTTAAAAATAATACAAGTCTATTGCATCAGGAATTCTCGACCTCAATGCCATATATAACACTGATGACGGGTGGAAATTTAAGCGTGAATTGCTTGATTCTTCAGAAATGTATATTTTCCGTGACTGAAGGAATATTTACACTACTTAAATTACACACACACACACACACACACACACACACACACACACACACACACACACACACACACACACACACACACACACACACACACACACACACACACACACACACACACACACACACACACACACACACACACACACACACACACACACACACACACACACACACACACACACACACACACACACACACACACACACACACACACATATACACACACAGAAGACAGAAGAGTTAGGGGGGACATGATCACCACATTCAAGATCCTCAAGGGAATCGACAGGGTTGATAAAGACAGGCTGTTTAACACAAGGGGCACACGCACTAGGGAACACAGGTGGAAACTGAGTGCCCAAATGAGCCACAGAGATATTAGAAAGAACTTTTTTAGTGTCAGAGTGATTGACAAATGGAATGCATTAGGAAGTGATGTGGTGGAGGCTGACTCCATACACAGTTTCAAGTGTAGATATGATAGAGCCCAATAGGCTCAGGAACCTGTACACCTGTTGATTGACGGTTGAGAGGCGAGACCAAAGAGCCAGAGCTCAACCCCCGCAAACACAACTTGGTGAGTACAACTAGGTGAGTACAGCCCAGCCTTGCTGGGCAGAAAGCCCTGCTTTCCCAGCCCCTGGTCTTCTTCCTGCCCCAAGCAGGACCAGACGAGATCTAAGTCCTCCATCCCCCACTTCACCTCCCTCCAAACCCCTGTCAACTACACCGCAGGAGGGCGTGCCCTCTCCCCAAGCAATCCCTGCCCCCTCACCCCCAGGACTTCTTCCTGCCCCAAGCAGGCCTGAGGAAGACCTTAGCCCTCCATCCCCCACTCCACCTCCCCCTGAACCCCTGGCAACTACCTCACAGGAGGATGAGCCTACCCAAGTAGTAATAACCATGGAACAACTTCCTACACTTGTGGGGAGTGAGGGTGAAATTGGATATAAGAAAGTGAGCTTCAAGGTAATGTTCTCAAACATTGATGGGATTACCAATACAGCAAGTGAACTGGCAGAAAGGGCGCAAGAAGAAAACTCTGATGTAATAGGACTCACGGAAACAAAATTGTCAGGAGTCATAACAGATGCTGTGTTTCCAAAGGACTACTATATAGTAAGGGAAGGGAGAGGAGGTGGAGGAGTGGCCCTGCTGATAAGGAAGGACTGGAGTTTTGATGAGATAGAAATTCCGGACTGTGACGGATTCAGAGATTACATAACAGGAACTATAACAATTGGGTGGACCTAAGATAATAGTGGCAGTCATTTACAACCCTCCCCTAAATGACAGAAGACCCAGACAGGAGTTTGATAGGAAAAACATGGCAACCATAAATATAATAGAGAGAGCAGCTTTAGTTGCCTGCAGGAATGGTTCAAGACTCTTAATTATGGGCGATTTCAACCATGGAAAGGTAAACTGGGAGAATGGGGACCCACATGGTGGTGCAGATACGTGGAGAGCTAAACTCTTGGAAGTGACAACAAGGAACTTTCTGAGCCAGCATGTCAAGGAACCCACAAGAGTGAGAGGCAATGATGAACCAGCTAGACTCGACTTGAGAGTCACCCTGATTGAGTCAGAAATAGGGGAAGTCAAAGTTGAAGCCCCCATAGGAATGAGTGACCACAGTGTACTGACTTTTGAGTACTTGGTGGAGGTAAGGATAACCTATCCAAGGATGGGATCGGAGGGAAAAAGACTAAATTACCGAAGAGGAAAATATGACGAGATGAGGAACTTCCTAAGGGGAATACCATGGGAAACAGAACTTTGAGACAAGAATGTGCAGGACATGATGGATTTTGTCACCCAGAAGTGCCAGGAAGCTGCAGACAGGTTTATCCCTGTCCAAAAGGAGAAAAACGAAAAACAACAGAAAAACCCATGGTTCAACAAGGAATGCAAGGTAGCAAAGCCACTGAGTAAAAGAACATGAAGAAACTACAGAAATAACAGATCACCGGAGAGCAGGGAAAGATACCAGAGGGCCAGAAATGAGTACCTCAGAGTGAGGAGAGAAGCAGAGAGACAGTTTGAAAATGACATAGCGAGTAAAGCCAAGACCCAACCAAAGCTGCTCCACAGCCACATCAGGAGGAAAACAGCAGTGAAAGAACAAGTGATGAAGCTGCGAAAAGCGGAGAACAGATACACAGAGAATGACAAGGAGGGGTATAGACTCGTTCCTCTTAATGTTTGCTGATGATGCAAAAATTATGAGAAGAATCAAGACGGATGAAGATAGACAGAGACTACAGGATGACCTGGACAAACTAGTGGAATGGTCTAGAAAATGTCTGCTGAAGTTCAACTCAGGAAAGTGTAAGGTAATGAAATTAGGCGAAGGGAGCAGGAGGTTGAACACAAGGTATCATCTGGAAGGTGAAATCCTGCAAGAGTCAAATAGAGAGAAGGATCTGGGGGTTGATATCACACCGAACCTGTCTCCAGAGGTCCACATGAAAAGAATATCATCAGCGGCATAGGCTAGACTGGCCAACATAAGAACTTCCTTTAGAAACTTGGGTAAGGAATCGTTCAGGACCCTGTATACCACTTATGTAAGACCAAACCTGGAGGATGCAGCTCCAGCATGGAGTCCATACTTAATTAAACACAAGACAAAGTTAGAAAAGATTCAGCGGTATGCCACCAGGCTCATCCCGAAACTAAGAGGAATGAGCTACGAGGAAAGGCTAAAGGAGCTGAACCTCACATCCCTGGAAAACAGAAAAGTAAGGGGGAGACATGATAACCACCCACAAAATTCTCAGGGGAATTGACAGGGTGGAAAAAGACAAACTCTTCAGCACGGGTGGGACACGAACAAGGAGACACAGGTGGAAACGTAGTACCCAGATGAGCCACAGAGACGTTAGAAAGAATTTTTTCAGTGTCAGATTAGTTAATAAATGAAATGCACTAGGAAGGGATGTGGTGGAGGCTGACTCTATACACAGTTTCAAATGTAGATATGATAGAGCCCAGTAGGCTCAGGAATCTGTACACCAGTTGATTGACAGTTGAGAGGCGGGACCAAAGAGCCAAAGCTCAACGCCCTCAAGCACAATTTAACCAACCCAAGTAACCCCAAGTTACTATGCATTAATGCACAACTATATTCTACACACTTCAAGACTCCGCACCAATATAGAAGCATCAAGAAATATGGGCCAATAGGCCCTTTGCAGTTACTTCCATTCTTCCCTTTAACTTACAAAATATTTTACCCATTGTTTCGTGTTCTGTCTTGTGTTGAAAGTTTGTTTTCACCTTATCCAAAACTGTTGTAATATATATATGTATGTATGTATTTTTCTTTCATGTATGTCTCATTGAATATGACAGCATATTCCGTATTTACTATTTTCTGATTTAGGACTTCTATCCCTCTTACTAATGCTCTTGCATCAGGGTTCAGCTGGAAGAGGAGTTCACCAAAAGTCATGTTGTTTTCACGGTGAAGAAAAGAACTGAATAACTGAAGAATATATTACACTTATTATAAATTCGCACTACATTTCGAACCTACATGGTTCATTCTTAAATAATGTTACAGTCCAGAACATTATATTTTATACTAATAGTGGGTCAGGGGGAATACAAATGGATCGAACAATGGGATCAGGTGTAAACAAAGGGTGTACATTGGGTAGACATGAAGGAGAAAAGAAGCTAAGGATCAGAAGGTTAAATAGGGTACATACAAAGATTAATCAAGCGTGGTGTCTTGTGTGATGGAATCGTTATGTTCCGGTCTTGTTTTTACTCTCATGGTGGGTACAGTGAATAGTTCCGAAATTTGGGTATTCATGGTAGGTTGTTCTTTTTTAATGTCGATAACTTGTAATCTTCTTGCATCTTGGGTTTTGTCTATTATACAAGTATTTTTATTTAACATTTCTCCTGTTAGGGTGATGTCATGGGCTTGTCTCATGTGATTTCTGGGCGCACCGGATTGAAGATGACAGGTCAAACGCCTCGTCAGCTTGGTCGACGTCATATATATGTACTTAGATTAAAGGTTACATCCTTCACGTTGACACGTGTACATGTATACAACGCTTGACTGCTTTAAAGGGTTCTCCGTCGGCTTCGGGCTGTTTTTGATAAGGAGGTCTGAAGTCTTCTTTGTTTTATAGAATATGATCAAGTCTATGTTTGGTCAGGAATAGTGCTTTTTACTCCTTTACGAATTATTTCCTTCATAATTCTTTCTTCTTTTTTATGTTCACTGTGCATAGTTAATTTGTAATATAATTTTATTGGAGGTGTTGTGGTTTCCGTTCTAGGTTCAGGATTGTACCATCGGTCCAGGTGTCTTCTTATAGCGGTGTTTATTTCCCTGTTGCTATAGCCACTGTTCACCAATACCTGAGTTATTCTGTCAAACTCTCTACTCACATTGCTCCATTCGGAGCAGTGTGTAAGCGCTCGATGAATATAAGCATTGAGAACACTGGCTTTGTTCCTTTGGGGGCACTCACTCCTACCGTTCAGGCATAATCCTATGTTGATAGGCTTAGTACATACGCTGGTGCTTAAAAAGGTTCCTGTTTTTGTTATCAGTACATCAAAGAATGGCAGACTGTTATTTTCACTATTTTCATGTGTAAATCGGAGTACTGACTCTCTCTCTTTCTCTCTCTCTAGATGGCTTTTTAGATTAATTAGTTTATCTGAGTCTTTTTCTATGACGAATATGTCATCTACATAACGGAAGTATACTGTCAGTTTTTGTCTACTACTGAAGACTATATTTGATGGTTCCCATGTAAAAAAAAATAGCGAATAACACTCCTAAGGGGGAGCCCACTGCTTCTCCGTCCTATTTGTAGATACTTGTCCCCTTACAGACTGATGAAAGGAGCTTCCTTTGTACATGCCGCGAGAAGACTCTTCAAGTGTGGCTCGGTTAGATCTAAGTTATAGGTGCTCTCGTCTCTGTATACTCTGTCCAGTACAATTTCTATTGTGGTGGTGTCAACTGGGACGTTGGTAAATAGGGATTCGACGTCTAGGGAAGCAATGATTCCATCGGGCTGTGTAGTTTTGATTATTTCTAGGAAATCTGCTAATGATTGTAGACTATAGTTGCTTGGAGTCTATGGAGTTAGGAGTTCGTTAAGTATTTTTGCCTATATGTACTATATTAAACCTCAGATAGCGTGTATTATGCCTAGGATGGTTAGGTTAAACTAGTTTAGGTTTCCTTTACAACATAAATACAAAATGTTTTCCGGTTTGTCCAAATTGAAGAATGCCGATTTCTACTTTCTAATTGTCTTTTTCGTTCAATATATGTAAGATGGTCCTCATCATTTCTAGAAGTGCTATGTAAACAGGAGGGTGGGTTGGTGTGCGTGTTTGTAGATATTCATAAATGAATTCAAGAAATGAAGTTTTCACTCCTATAAGACACGTAAGTTTTTTAGATCATGTACATATTTCCAATCATCATGCAGTGGCATCACAAGTCACAAGATTTTTTTTATGGTGGTGAGCGTGAGAGATTACCGCAAGGAACGCCCACACAATGCATCATTGCCTCAAAGAGTAATTTTTTTCTTTTTGCGTAACTTACCACTAGTTAAAGATCAGTTTGAAGTTTACAAACTGTTATTTGCACGTTTCGTGTTCAGTTATCTGTGGTAGTAAAGAGACACTTTATTTTTATTGAGTAATATGCTGAGTTTTTATCTGTTGATATTCAGGTTTTTTGAGTTGCCAAAATCCATTTCAAAATTTTGTATTGTTTAGGGTGATGGGGGGATGGGTAGAAATTGCTCAATTCGTGCTAAGGAAACATAAATCAATTAATCAAAGGCTTTGTTAATAAATTGTTGTTCATTTATAAGGTGGAAAGCTTACATAAAAATACAGAACAGTAATTACATACGTTAGAGTCACGATAACAGCGTAGCTCGTAGACATTATCATTGTCCGAATCACAAATTTTATTGGTAAGAACTTGTACAAATTATTACAATAGTGGCTTCACTAAACAAGTGTGAAGCAATCTAAATCAAAGATACCGCATGACATTTTTTATTTCATTTTATTTATATATATACAAGAGCTCTTACATTCTTGTAAAGCCACTAGTACGCATAGCGTTTTGGGCAGGTCTTTAATCCTAATTTTCCCCGGAATACGACCCGCCAATCGTTAAACAACCAGGTACCCATTCTCTGCTAGGTGAACACAGGTTACAGTTAAGGACTTGCGCCCAGTCAATCATTGCTGGCCAGGATGCGAATCTAGACCAAAGCGCCGGACGAGCGAGAGCTTTACCACTGCGCCAGGGAGACATAAAGTGTGTGATATATATCTTACAATTAGAAAGGTGATATGAAAACAAAGTAAGGCTTACCATTATGGGGGTTATCTTGAGGTTATCTTGAGATGATTTCGGGGCTTTTTAGTGTCCCCGCGGCCCGGTCCTCGACCAGGCCTCCACCCCCAGGAAGCAGCCCGTGACAGCTGAATAACACCTAGGTACCTATTTTACTGCTAGGTAACAGGAGCATAGGGTGAAAGAAACTCTGCCCAATGTTTCTCGCCGGCGCCTGGGATCGAACCCAGGACCACAGGATCACAAGTCCAGCGTGCTGTCCACTCGGCCGACCGGCTCCCTCCGGGGTACGGCAGATATTGGTACAGTTTACATCACAAAATTATAATGAAGATAAGACAGAAGTAGACTCAGATATGCTAGTCATTCCATGAAGTTAACGAAATTTGCTCTCCCCTCAGCATTATACGTCATCAGATTCTAAGACTATTCCAGGGCAAAATCATTATCAAATGCATAGATCATATTAGACAGATCTAACTTCAAGAAGACTCAAATTCCTGCCAGAAAGACACTTTTTTTGTGGACAGAAATTCTTTTACAATTCCAAATATCCAGCTGGGGTCTTCCTGTTTGGTTGGGTGACGATTATTTTATTCTATCCGCTAGACTTGTTTCACTGTTATATACATCACTGAACTGAATTAATATATAATTCATCATTAGGGAATAACTTAAGACTTATTCCCTAATAATTAAGTTTATATTTCTAGAAAAGTTGGAGAAACCAGTAATAAGTGAGTGCATAGAAAAGAAACAAGTTCATTGAATTTGCTGGATTGGTGATTCCTTTCAGAAAAAAGTTTTCATTCTTTTCTGATTTATTTCTTCAATTGTGGGTGTGGACATGTGGCCAAGACGGTGACTGCAATGAATGAGAGGATGGACACCCAAGATACGTCTTCAAAATTTCCTCCACACACAATTAAGCCAACCAAGGATTGCTTTTTTTAGGTCCTATAGTTCTCATCATTACAGGCTTAGACATAGTTAAATAACTTTACTTTCGACCAGGTATCTAGATGACCAGATTCATAATGATAATTGTTCTGATCTTCAGGTCTCAATAATCGTCCGCAAAATTTACTCAAGTGGGCTCGTTGACGTTATAATGGGCTGCAAATGCTTTTCAGAACACCTTGTTAGATTTTTTTGGTACAGTAATTTTAATTTGGGATCACGATAAAAGGAGTCCTGTGAGTTAAAAGCAACCCACCACATTTGACAGGACTCAACGTTAGGTTGTATTCAGCAGTAAATTGTTCACATAGTTCATTCAAGTTTTCCATAGCTTCTTTGGCCAGTGCGAGTAGAACTAGATCATCAGCATAACAAAAATTAGTGTCCTTAGTAATTGCTATGCCACAGCTATTCTCTCTTAATTCTTTTAACAACGATCAAGATAGATAACAAATTATCGACATGCAACCTTCCTCTCACATCTCTTGACAGAAAACTAAAGTTATTAACCTTAATTTCGTCCCTGAAAAAAGGATTATGTAAGTATTCAGCATTCATGAACGCATTGAACAAATTTAAAAAATGCATCCTGTCGAGAAAAATCGGTGTTAGAGTCAACTACCACCATGAGGTTAACAACATGATATAAACTAGGCAGTTGAGATATTTCAGCTATCACATCTCCATACACCTCTGCCCAATGGGTGTTGCTGGTGAAAAATGGCCCATACACACATACGATCAAATACTGCAGACGTCATTAGAGACAACCGCCTTATTAGTGCGCCTTTATACGGTATTGACAACATCAACTTGACATTGTATGTAAGGTTGATGTCGTCAACTGTGTATGCCACATGAAAGCAGTACCAATACTGGATCATTTAAGATCTGACTAGTCTTCAAACAGTTCATCGGAATTATTTCAGTGCTAGCAGTGTAAAAAGGCTCTATTTTAATGTTTAGACACTGTATTTATAGAGACCACCCTGACACCATTTGATTCAGTGTAATTCGTGAGTTTGTCAGAGTCACATACCCTGAGGTGAGGTATATATAAATACACTGGTACTCGGAGGGTTCCCAGGTTTCAAACTATTAAGCCTTACAAGTAAGTACTCAGCAGATGATGAGAAATCGTAAAACTAAAGTGCGTAAAATGTGGAAGAATGAACTTTAACATTGTTTCGCATCGTGTTTCGTAATATTATGTCTCAACATAAGCTGTGTACAACCGAATTTCATCAAATGATTTTTCTGAAAATATTTACTCTGAATACAGTTAAATTGGAATCAAAATATATTAAATAATAACTAATTTATTTTCAATAGTCTGTAGCATCATAGTCATGGCAACCAAATACTGCACCAGCAACAGGAATCACTGCAGATCTTTGATAACATTATACATCATGACGTCATAAAAAATTATGTTTACATAAACGAGGTTTATTTCCCATAGCCTCCTCCTCCTCCAGAGCCGCCACCGCCACCTCCATGGCCACCACCACCACCGCCACCGCCATGACCACCACCACCACCACCTCCATGACCACCACCACCACCGCCACCGCCATGACCACCACCACCACCACCTCCATGACCACCACCACCACCACCACCACCACCTCCATAGCTTCCAAGACTCAAAGTACTGGATGAAGAACCGGCGCCATAGCCTCCGCCACCACCACTACCACCGCCTCCATAGCCGCCACCTCCTTGGCCGCCACCACCGCCACCTCCGTGGCCGCCACCTCCTTGGCCGCCACCACCGCCACCTCCGTGGCCGCCACCTCCATTGCCGCCACCACCGCCTCCATGACCGCGAAAATTGAAGCTGCTGGTAGAAGTACCACCAGAATAACCGCCGCCGCCATCACCTCCATGGCCGCCACCGCCACCGCCTCCATGGCCGCCGCTGCCACCGCCTCCATGGCCGCCGCCGCCACCGCCTCCATGGCCGCCACCGCCGCCACCTCCTCCATAGCCGCCACCGCCGCCACCGCCACCTCCGCCTCCATGTCCACCTGGCCTGGCCAAGCCAGAAACGGCCAGCATGGCCAAGGCCAAGGACACTAACACGAACTTCTGAAATTGCATCAACATTCAATAATGTACTGGTGTTACTTCAGAACCAACTGAATGTTAAATTGGAAGTTAACTTGAGAGGAAAATTATCTGTTTCTGTTGAAGTGAAGTTTTCCAGCCGACTTTAGGATAAAGTAACTGTGACGTGGCAGTGACAGTACTGAGCTTACTGTCAAATGTATGAGCTTAATGTAGTATAACTGCCAAGTAAAACTAAAACCAGGATATATATATATATATATATATATATATATATATATATATATATATATATATATATATATATATATATATATATATATATATATATATATATATATATATATATATACTCACTGAAAACTCACACCCCAAAAGTGACTCGAACCCATACTGCCAGAAGCAATGCATCTGATGTACAGGATCCCTTAACCACTCGAACAACACAACCGGACAAAAGAGGATGGTAGCCGAGGCTATTTCTATCCCCCCGCCGGCACTCGGTTGGTAATCTTGGGCATGATATTTTATCAAATCACCTGAGTTTTCAGTGGCATATATGCCTAGAGACCGTTCAGGCTTGTTCGCATTTGTGTTCCTCACGTGTGCCCAAAGAATGAGGTGATTTGATAAAATAACATGCCCAAGACTACCAACCGAGTGCTGGCGGGAGGATAGAAATAGCCTCGGCTACCAGCCTCATTTGTCCAGTTGTGTTGGTCGAGTGGTTAATATATAAATGGAAATGTTCGTTTGTGCTTAACCGCTAATCTCCGAAAGTTCTTCACCGATTGCCTTGAATTTTTCACACAATGTTCCATTCGCATCTGAGCAGGTTTTTATATACGTACTATATAGATGTCACATTTGTGACGGTAAAAAAAAAAAATCTGAAAAACTGTGTTTTTCATGTGAGGAAAACCTTCGAAGCCTCTTTACCGATTGCTTTGAAATTTTGACACAACGTTGCATGCTAATAGGTGCATCTTTTTATATATCTACTATATACATGCCTCACCTGTGACAGGAAAAAATCATGCTTTTGTTGAGAAACAGTTCCATCTGTTGGACGTAAGAGCAACACACGCTGTAATCTCCGAAAGTTCTTCACCGATTGCTTTGAAATTTTTACACAACGTTGCATTCGAATAGGCACGTCTTTTTATATACCTATTATATAGATGACACCTCTGTGACAAGTATAAACATGCGTTTCTGAAAAACAGCGCCATCTGTTGCACATAATAGCAACATGCACACTACACTAAATATGTAACGAATTCCATTTCAATGTTTTCGATTGCAATGATAAATTTTATTTATATAGATTTCGAATTATTTTACATATTGAATTATTTTGTGTGACATTGTGTTGGAACTGAGCTGTGTTGTTTACCTTACCATTCATTTCGTAAGTATAAGTATAGATGCCACACCTGTGACAGGTAAAACTGTTTTTCTTGAAAAAAACAGCGCCATCTGTTGCATGTAAGAGCAACACACATGGTATACTAAATATGTAACAATTCCATTTCACTGTTTCTGATTGCATTGATAAATTGAATTTTCATAGATTTTAATTTACTTTCATTTGTAACTAATTATTTTGTATGAATTGCACTGGAATTGAGCTGTTTTGTTTATCATACCGCTCATTTCGTGAGTATAGTTTATTTTTTTTATTTTTTTCATATTTTCCTTTCATTTTTTAACAGTTTTTCTTATATTTCAGTGAGGGAACGTCAGTTCACTTGATGTTCCCAATTATTTGATAGGAACATCAGACCATTTGGGAAGGCATCGGACCAGGGAGTGGGGAATGGTGAGGATGACGAAGGGATGGAAGTGAGATATAGTGGGCAGGACGAGGGTACAAGGGAGGGGGTAATGGTGGGGAAGGACGAGGGGGACGGGGGAGTTTGGGATGGTGGGAACGAGGGGATGGGTCCATAACCTGTAAGCACTCATCGCATCAACCAATGCATATACCGTAACCTTTACACACACACATATATATATATATATATATATATATATATATATATATATATATATATATATATATATATATATATATATATATATATAAATATATATATATATATATATATATATATATATATATATATATATATATATATATATATATATATATAATGTGTGTGTGTGTATATATTTGCTCTTGTTGACTTCTTGATGTGTAGTGCCTCGCAGATGTCAAACCACATGCTATTGACATCTGCATTCCCTACACATCAAGAAGTAAACACCAGCAATCAACAGCTAATTAATGCACAACTATATTCTACCCACCTCAAGACTCCGTACCAATATAGAAGCATCAAGAGGAAATATGGGCCAATAGGCCCTTTGCAGTTACTTCCATTCTTCCCTTTCATTTATCCAATTTATTCCCATTGCACCGTGTTCTGTCTTGTGTTGAAAGTTTGTTCACCTCATCCAAAACTGTTGTAACATATCACCTCACCCAAATGCGAGTATATAAGACAAAAGCTGTTTAAATGTTAGCATAGTAAAACTCTGTTTAGTGTTTGCAGGTTATAGTTGTGTGTGTGTAAACTAAAGTCTTTGAAAATGTAATAAGTTATTACGAAACGCGTTCAAGTGTCGCATCAGACTAGAAATAAAAATAAATTTTGGAGAACTGATTTTTCAATTACCATCGACAGTAAAAAGAAGCATAAGAAATATTGAGAAAATTTGTGTTAGAATTATTAATTTTACTTTTTCGGTCATATTTAACAACATATGTTTACAAGAAAGACTGCTACCAAAATATACTAGTATATATATATTTAAAGGTTACGAGATACACATTGGTTGATACAATGAGTGTTTAAAGGTTATGAATCTCTTGATGCTGCTCCGCTTCCGGACAGGAACCAAGGATGCAGCAGGCGTTTTCCCTCTGGACCGCCACACAGGCGCTGAAACAAAAAAAACTTGCAGCACTTGGGTCTCTGGTGGCGTCAGTTAACCCGGAGATCAATTCCTTGAAAAATCCCAAGGGACACTTACCCCAGTTGGGTCCATGCGTCTGAGACGCTATGGGAACAAAGGTGTATTGACCTTCCAATCGCTGTATTCGGCTGATTTTGCCATTTCCTTGTGGTTGGCCAGCGCCTCCTGCTTGATCAGCACTGAAGTGTACACAGGTGTCAGCCAGGGTGGATACACATGTGTAGTCCCACATCAACTGTTTGCCCCTTTTCCAAGGGTATATAATGATGTCATCAGCGCGAAGTGCGGGGTCATCCGGATTTTGGTCCCCTAGGATGTGAGGTTCTCTCTCTGCTGGGCACTGAGCTGAGAAGAGGCTCCTCTTGATTATGTCATTGACCTCGTTTTGTCTTGCATGCCAGCCCTTTGTGCTACCGCAATGGAACTCATTCAGTCCATATTGTGCTGCTTCCACCCTGTTGCAAATACACTTGTATGCAGTGTGAATTGGGGCACCAAGGCGGAGGGCCACTGCTACACGAAGGGGTTCTGGATCTAAACGCGTGCCCATTGCCGATGTGGGTGCTGACAGGAGGAAGCCTCCCGCATGGGGAGCAAGCACTGTTCTCAGGCGGACTTTCTCCTTGTCTGATGTTGCGGCGCTGAGCATGGCATCAGCTATTTTTTCTACTAGAGGGTGATTCCAGCTTGATAGTTTATGTTTTTTGTTGGCTCTATAATGGGTGCTGGGGCTGCAAGAGCATCCCACTGATTTGAATACTCAGTGAAAGCAGGATCGTGTATTCCTGCTGAATCACTCAGGGGTTCAGGTAGGATATATCTTACGAGGTTGTGCAATGCATAGGAGAAGGAAAGGAAGGCTGGTAGAGCAATCTGGGAGGCTGTGCGGACACCAAGCCCCCGATTCTTACAGGGAGGGTTGCTTGCTCCCACTGAGAGTCGTCCAATGTCAGGTTCTGGACTTTCACCAGCATGGACCTCAGAAGGGTGTCATACACATTTAATTTAGGGCTGTTGAAGGATGGAGAACACCTCAGACAATAAGTCAGCTTAGGGAGAGATAGGCATCTTGTGAGGAGGAAGAGAGCATCATGGGCATCAGTCTTGTCAATCCTGTCCAGCATTCTCCGTAGATCAGTTATTTTTGCATCCAGGACCTCCTCTATTGCTTGCGGGCCAATGGGGGCACTATATACACACATATTTATATATATATATATATATATATATATATATATATATATATATATATATATATATATATATATATATATATATATATATATATATATATATATATAACTGAAAACTACTGAAAATTGTCCTGGGGACCATTCAGGCTTGTTCGCATATATATATATATATATATATATATATATATATATATATATATATATATATATATATATATATATATATATATATATATATATATATATATATATATATATATATATATATATATATATATATATATATATATATATTGGAAGACTAAAGAGAAGAGTAGTTTAATCAATAATTATCTTACCATATTAATGTTGACTGGACCAAGTTTCGTCACGAACTGGATGAAGAGATGTGTTCACGAGGCGTTATATACCAGTACCAGCATCCCGTCGTCAGGGCCTTGAAAACCCAAGCAACTGGAAAACTTCGCGTGTGATATAATTGTTTCGTCATGATTTCGATCAATAAATGTGATAACAATGCGAGATGTTGCGTTTAAAATATTGACGCGAGGTCGTCTGCCATTATTACTGGAAAAAATTGAGAAAAGTAAAGCTTACCTGATGTAACCTAGCGATGTTTTGTAATGCACTATGTTAATTTTCAGGCAACTTGGTCTTGTAAAATTTTCATATTTAAAGAAGTATATACAAAACCCTTGAGCAAACCCATACTGTAACGTTTTCTGTTTTGGGTCCTCTGGTAGGTTAGGATAAGGGCACTTTAGTACGATAGTTTCTTGACGTTGGGAAACCTTAGGACGACGTGCTGCTGTCCTCACGCATCAACCACTCCGAGTTACGTGTACACAGTCCCAGCTTGATTAAGAATCATTGAAATAACTTCACACGCTTCAGTGTGAGATTATACTTTTATACTGAGTATTGGTTATACTGAGGTTGGTTATATATTGATTATACTGAGGCTTTGGCTACATTAGGCTTCACAGTACGTGGGCTGTGTGTTCTGAGTTGTTTTAATCCGGTATAGTCCAGAATCTGTTGAAGCAGAAACCTGAGGGTGTGTAGTTTTCTATAACTTAATGAAACGATTTGTCTATAAGAGTTCCAATTCAAATTGTCTTCTCATCGTCATAATTTTGTGATATAAATTGTGGTAATATCTGTCTTACCGCCAAAAGGGTAAGCCATACTTGTTTTTTTTAATATATATATATATATATATATATATATATATATATATATATATATATATATATATATATATATATATATATATATATTGTGACGATAATCTCCTTCAAGAGAGATTGAGCCTGCTCTTCCCTCCTAAGTTCGTCCCTATACAACTAATAACAACTAATATAGAAGATATATCCAACAAGTACAACACCAAGGTTTGCCAGAGAGCAAACGTATTCAGCACCAGGAACACCTGCTCAACCTCCGCCACTCAAACCAGCGAACTACCTGTCCGTCGCCTGCACGTCGCTGATTGGCTGGTGTACATCGCACCTGCTCCCTCCACCGGCCACACTACCTGATGTCTGAGGCCACCACGACCTACAGCCCTCAGAATATCCTGTGCTTTCCACAAGTTAACACGTCTCATTGGTAGACTAAGCCCTGGCTTACATGTAATAAGAGAGGTGGCAGCTTAAAGCCAATATTCCTGCACTCATATTTCTCCTTGTATATTATTCACTTGTATTAACGTAACTTTTCATTTTGCCAGTGATTATTCTTATTATTTTGTTTGATTGATTTTATGTTACAATTTTATGTCCATTTTATTCATGTTTTGCTTTTCTAACGTAATTAAAATTTCATTGTTAAATTTACTTGTGTTTTGTGTGTCTTCCCATTACCTTACCACAGACGAAAGTTCCATATTTTCTCTTTTTGTTTCTTTATGTGACGAGGCCATACCCCTAGCTTTTGAAACAGCCGAAAACCAACGCGTTACCGTCACAATATATATATATATATATATATATATATATATATATATATATATATATATATATATATATATATATATATATATATATATATATAAATATATAATTTTTTTAAGATGAATAGGAAAACCAGGGATATACTGAACATCTTGTTTCAGATTCTTTACTTTAAAGTGCATAACGTTTCGAATACTTCTCGTATTCATCATCAGATCTAAAAGAAAAAAACAGAAATCATAATCAAATAACTCATACTGAATATGAGTTTGCCTATCAAAGAGAAGAAAAGAAAAAAGATTAAAAAACAAAGCACTTGAGCTTACTTAAAGTGAAAAATACAAATAATACTTATTAACTATCACATAGATAAAAGCTAAATAATAACTTAACAATATTACAACAGGAATTTTATAACTACTAAAACCACCATACTATTAAACTTACGCGAAGTGATCAACTAAAGAGAAGCTTGATAGTAACACATGGATACTAAACGCTATTACAAATATTAGTATAATTACTTCACATCTACAAACAATGTATATAAAATGCAAGCAAAATAAAATGCAACTATAAAGTACTAACCAAAATCTTATAAAAACTAAAATATAAAACGAAACTAAATACCAAAAATGCATTATATATCCTAAATATAAGTATATATATAATGTTCAATGTCAAAACTTGAAGTAAGTAAGAAAGGGCAAAGACATGGTAAACTAAACAAAATTATAATAAAATTAAAATGCCAGTATGACCTATAAATCAAGTTACAGGGCCTTCTGTGCCCAATACTGTGTTCAATTGAACAGCCGAAAGGTTGCTGTTTAACTGAGGCCGCAGCTCCCTTATATATAAGGATTCCATTACTCTCAAATCTGACTGGCGATTCATACAAGTGTCCAGAATTTTAAAATCAGAGTCCAGTAGAGAATGATTTGTAGCCAGAACGCACTTCTCAGCCTACAGTACTATGCAAGTCCCGATTTGCCTAATAGGCCGAGTGATTTTCTTTATTTTGAACAACAAATTTCCAATTGGTTTATTTGAATTATCATTATATTATATTAAGAATATAAATTATTGACATATTTATGCTAGTTTAGGTTAGGATAAGATAGAATGGGTTAGGTTAGGTAGGGGTGGTTAGGTTCGGTCATATATCTACATTAGTTTTAAGTCAAATTAAACAAAAGTAACTCATACATCATGAAATGGATAGCTTTATCATTTGATAAGAAAAATTTAGAAAAATATATTAATTCATGAAAACTTGGCTTATTAGGCAAATCGGGTCTTGCATAGTAGGCCAAGATGTGCATTTTGGCTACTAGGTACAACATATATATACATATATATATATCGTACCTAGTAACCATTGCGTTATTTATTAATCTTCAAAATAAAAAGCATCTAAGAATTAAATTATTCATGAATATGTGTCATTTAATAAGACCGAAATAGATAGCAATAATTTTGGCCCGACCCTTTTGCTTATGTTTCATGAGATGAGGTACCAGGCGGTGCCCGGGTCTACCTCATAAAGGTGCGCCATTTTAGTGTTTAGAACCCAGTTCTCACATCGACTCAGGCAACTGCTTCATTATGTATTACAAGTTATTATGTATTATGTCAGTTTTTATCACCTCAGTACAACATGTCAGTATGTATAATCCCCAGATCATGTGTCACATACTATTATTATTTATTCTGTAAGTATGTATCATGTATCACCTTTCAGTATGTATCATGAGTCAAAATGCATCATCTGTCAATGTGTATGACATGTAAGAATGTATCAGGTCAGTATGTATCACTTGTCAATATCCATCACATGTCAGTGTTCATCATGTATAATCTATGTTACAAGACGTCAAATCTCAGTTAGGTTTTTAAATGGACTTGTAAGACAGTGCGGGTTAGTGAGGGGGGAGGTGAAGGCATCTCTCAGGTGGAGTGGGTTGTGCCGGCAGATAAACAGCAATTCGATGACGTCGTTAAAATATATTTTCCCTGATAAGGCGCTATTATATTGAGTAATTTTTTTCCTGAGATCATGCTTTATGTTTTACACTGTATGATATTCAAGTTGGATAACTCAGTGGTGGAGAGATTAGCTGTGAGCTTGCTCCGTGATGAAAATTTACAACAGAAGTTGGATCTCTCTCTCACCCCCTCACAGCCGAAATAACTCACTATGAATGGACATTGCTTTTACCAGTACCTACGTCTGAAACAGGCACCCATCTAGACCCAGTTGCCTTTTACATTGCAATGATCATCTACTTTCATGACCTTAGTTCACACCAAGTACAAGTGTATTGGCTTTCGCTTTGATGTCCATAGGGAATGGAAAGGATGGGGGAAGTAGAGGGATGGGGAGATGAAATTCAGGAAGAGGATGTATTGGCCATAACTCTATAGGTGGAAGGTGACCAATATGGCTTGCATAGTGTCAAATTTGGAAGCTCCAAGGTTCATATACATGACAAAATGACGTTAGTTGTATCCGTAAGTGATGGAGGTTTTGTCACAGCCCAGTGGGCAGTGTGTAGAGAACTTCAATTTCATCATGCGTAAATTCTTGAAAAGTAATCCTATCTCGCCCAGATAGGATTACATTTTGTCCTAAGAAGAATTGTATGCAACTCGTGTGGGACTTCACATGCATTTCCACCATTTCTGACATTTTTATCTCATATACAATGAAATCGCATGAACGTGATGTATCAGTGATAAAATCAGTAAGAACCACGAAGAGGAATCGTACCTATGATAGGCTTCTCCCAAGGAAACGGCTTAGACTATTACACTACGATATCGTCAAAAGCAATGCAACCTGAGATTCAACTCATTGTTTCCATGCGGCTTTCCTCATCTATAGTGCAGACATCTTTCTCACCCACAGCCCCTATTCCATAATATATTACTGAATGAGGTCGAAAGGGTGAGATCAATGGTTCTAATAACGAATCTTCAATATTTTTCTTACATTTTTTTTCACTTTGGAAGGAAGTTGAAAAAATAACTCTTTAAAGCTCATATTTGAATTTTTTTTGGCCTGACGCTAAGAGATAGATTTGTTAACTTTTGTTAACATTGTCAAATGCAGAATTCGAATGATTACATGGTGATTGATTGATGAAGATTAAACCACCACATGAAGTGGCACAAGCAAGAGTGGTCATATGGGGCAGATATTTGGAGTGAATGTTGAATTTGGTTGAATAATGTCTTTATGTGTCTCTGGGTCTGAATGGATTACATATTGATGAAGATTAAGCCACCCAAGAGGTGGCACGGGCATGAATAGCTCGTAAGATTACATAGTTTCAAGCTGCTTGACATATATATTACATAGTTTCTGCAGCATTATATATGGTGAGCCCGTAGCTTACCTGGCACAGAAGCGGGGCAAGTAGCGCGGGCTATGGTGAGCCCGTAGCGGACTTACCTGGCACAGGAGCGGTGCTCGATGAGAGGAAGGTGTAGCAACTCACTTATATCTCAACTGTATCTTGTCACTCTCCAGTTTACATGATGGTTGGTGCAATATGTTGTGTTTCGTTGTGCTCTGGAAGTTGGCAGTGTAATTTGGTGCTAGTTGGCTATTGATATGTGGCTTGGTTTGCTTGATGGATAATGCCTCGCCGGTGTCCAGTCTTCTGTTATCGCTGTATCTGCCGATTATTTTGGTATTATTTGTGAGTATATCACTGGTGATGGTCTGGTTATGTATAGAGATTATATGTTTTTCTTTTTAAGTAATTGCTGCTTGTGCATTGTTAGACGCCTTGAAAGGGATGTTGTTGTCTTGTCTATATACTGAATTCGTTGGTGCTGATAGTTCCAGAGAGGACAGGTGACGTCATACAGGACATGTGTCTCTTTCAAGGGGTCTTGTTTGGAGTCTGGGGAGTTCTTCATGGTCAAGATGGCAGTTTTCTTGCTACTAAAATATATTATTAGTGCAATCATCTCGTTGGTGCGAGTAGGGGGTCAAATTGGCATTGATATTATTTTAAATGACTCTCTCTCTCTCTCTCTCTCTTCCGTTCTGTGGGTTATGGAGAAGACGTTCATATAGAATATTTTAATAGTCCGGACCAATAATTTACTGTTGTCTGTTATATCTGAAATCGACTGGTGCCTCACATTCCTTAAGATGATTTCCTCGACATATCCATTAGATTATGCATTATTGATCAATACTTGCTTTAATCTACTGAGTTCCTCGTCAACCTACTTCCATCTGGAGCCGCATGTGAGGGAACGGTTCACCTATTCATTTACAACATTCGAGAACTGGGAAAAACATGATGATCCATAACCGTTGCTCAAAGCGTCTACTGCTATTATGTTCAATTGAAACTGTAGATAAACATTTTCTTTGCTGTCGTTATTATTCATAGAATATTACACTTAAATATAAAAAAGAGGGACTTACAAGAGATTGAATTTGTATCTATTTATTTACAATATTCTATAACATGACCCACATGACAAGTAGTTTCTGAACCAGTAACATACAATATACAACAAAAATGTGACCAAATCACACACTATGACATTATTACTTAGCACACTTTAGTTGATTAATATAGCACTTATTTTCCATACCCTCCACCTCCATAGCCGCCACCGCCATCACCTCCATGGCCGCCACCACCTCCGTGGCCGCCACCACTGTCACCTCCTTGGCCTCCTCCACCGCCACCTCCATGGCCTCCTCCACCGCCAGCTCCATGGTCTCCAAGGCTGAAACTACTGGATGATGACCCAGCTCCATAACCTCCGCCAACACCGCCTCCAAAGCTGCCACCGCCACCTCCACCACCACTGGTACCACCTCCACCACCGCCACTACCACCACCACCGCCACCACCTCCATGGCCTCTAAAACTGAAACCGCTGGTTGAAGATCCATCATTATAACCACCTCCACGACCTCCAAAGAAACCATGGCCGCCACCACCAGCACCTCCATAGCTGCCACCTCCACCACCTCTGTGGCCACCGCCACCACCACCTCCATGGCCACCTCCACCTCCTCCTCCATGACCTCCTCCAACGCCTCCGAGGCTAGAACTACTGGATGATGAACCAGTTCCATAACCTCCGCTACCATCGCCTCCATAGCCGCCACCGTCACCTCCACCGCCTCCATGACCTCCAAAACTGAAGCCGCTGGTAGAAGAAGCACCAGAATAACCGCCGCTGCCGCTTCCGCCACCCCCACCAAGGCCGCCACCACCCCCACCAAGGCCGCCACCACCTCCATGGCCACCACCACCTCCATGGCCGCCACCGCTTCCTCCATAGCCGCCACCACCGCCTCCATGTCCACCTGGCTGGGCCAAGCCAGATACGGCCAGCATAGCTAAAGCCAAGGACACTAACACCAACTTCTGAAATTGTATCAACATTCATTAATATTGTGATGTTACTTCAGGAGCAACTGAATATAAAATTGGAAGCGAACATAATATAGTTTTAATTTGTGATAAAATGGATCGCAGAAAATTAATAGTTCATGTTAAGTGAAGTTTTCCAGGATTTTGAATGTAATTAAAGCTTGTTTTATTTGGTTGAGTAATATTGAGGAATAATTGCATATATAGGCAAGGTTTGATTACTATGTAAGCTTCAGATAAAATAAAATGAAAACAAATGTTAAACATATTTATTAATCATCCAAATAAAAAATATCAAAGAATTAAACTTTTCATAAATATGTGTTATTTAATTTGACCGAAATAGATAGCAATGATTCTGGCGCGAATCTTTCCCCTATGTCTTATGAGATGAGGTACCAGGCGGTGCCCGGGTCTACCTCATAAAGTTGTGCAATTTTAGTGCTGGGAACCCAGTACTTACGTCGACTCAAGTAACTGCTTCATTATGAATTTCAAGTTATTATGTATTATGTGTCAATTTTTATCACCTCAGTATGACATGCTAACATGTATAATCCTCCAATCATGTATCACATACTATTTTGTTTAGCCTATAAGTATGAATCATGTATCACCTTCCAGTATGTATCACGTGTCAAAATGAATCATCTGTCAAAGTGTATAACCTGTAATAATATATCAGGTCAGTATGTATCATCTGTCAATAGCCATCACATGTCAGTGTTCATCATGTATAACATATGTGAGAAGACGTCACATCTCTGTACAGTTTTTATCTGGACTTGTAAGACAGTGGGGGTTAGTGCGGGTTTGTTAGGCGGGGGGGGGGAGGCATCTGTTAGGTGGGGTGGGTTGTGCCGACAGGTAAACAGCAATGCGATGACGTCGTTAAAATGTATTTTACCTGACAAAGCGAAATTATAATGAGTAAAATTGTTATTATATTTTTTCGTGAGAAAATTCGGGAAGTTTTATAATGTATAATATTCAGGTTGGATAACTCAGTGGTGGAGAGAATAGCTGAAAGCTTGCTCCGTGCTGAAAAATTACAACAGAAGTTGGATCTGTCTCTCCCCTCACAGCCGAAATAACTAATATGTATGGACATTGCATTTACCAGAACCTACGTCTGCAGCAGATACCCATCTACACCCAGTTGCCTTTCACGTTGCAATGATCATCCACTTTCATAACCTTAGTTCACACCAAGTACATGTGTATTGGCTACAAGTGTATAGGTAGAAGGTGACCAATATGGCTTGAATAGTGTCAAATTTGGAAGCTCCAAGGTTGATATACATGACAAAATGACGATAGTGGTATCGTTAAGAGGTGGAGGGTTTGCCACAGCCCAGTGGCAAGCAGAGAGAGAACCTCGATTTCATCATGCCTAATTTTCTGAAAGGCTTGAACTCGTCCAGATAGGATTACATTTTGTCCTTAGAAGAATTGTACGCAACTCGTGTGGGACTTCACGTGCATTTCCACCTTTTCTGACACTTTTATCTGATACACAATGACATCGCATTAACGTGATGTATCAGTGAGACAATAAGTAAGAGCCACGAAGATGATTAGAACCTATGATTTACCTGTTCCCAAGGAGACGCCTTAGACCATTACACCACGACATATTCAAAAACAATGCAACCGAAGATTCAACTCATTGTTTCCATGCCGCTTTCCTCATTTATAATGCTGACATGCTTTCTCACCTACTGTTCCTATTCTATAATATATTACTGAATGTGATCGAAAGGGTGAGATCAATGATTCTAGTAACGAATCTTCTCAATTTATCTTACATTTGTCTTCATTTGGGAAGGAAATTGAAAAATTATCGTTCCAAAACTCATTTTTGCAGTTTTATTTTGCCTGACGCGAAGAGATGCGTTTCATTGACTTTTGTTAACATTGTTATATGCAGAGTTCAAATGATTACATTGTGATTGATTGATTGATGAAGATTAAACCACCAAAGGAGGTGGCACATGCATGAGTAGCCATAGGGGGCAGATATTTGGAGTGAATGTGGAATTTGGTCTAATAATGTCTTGATATGTCTCTTGGTCTGAATGGATTACATATTGATGAAAATTAAGCCAGCTAAGAGGTGGCATGGGCATGAATAGCCCGTAAGATTACATAGTTTCTTGCTGCTAGACATATATAGTACATAGTTTTTTTGCTGCATTATCTGGAGCATGAATAGTGGGTGCTCAACATTGCAAACAGAATTATATGCCCTGAAGGAGGCAATAAACTATACAATTGAGAATAATTTACATGATGTCATCATTCATACAGACTCTAAATCTTCGCTCCAGGCATTGTTATCCAGTCAGCACAGAGATAATATACAACTCCTCACAGAAATTCAACATATAGGAAAAGATGCCCATAATCGAGGGCTGTCAATCACCCTAAATTGGATACCAAGTCACATTGGCATAAATGGTAATGAAAAGGCAGACTCACTAGCAAAAACTGCCACTGCTCTACCTGTTGTACAGGTTCAAATACCTCCAAGTTTCTCACAGATAAAGGAGCAAATCAAGAAGAAAATATTCTCAACTATCAAAAGTCGCCACAGAGCCAAAGTAGCGGAAGGAAGATCCACTGCGATATGGTACAAACAAGCCACTGGTTACTCCTCTTTCAAGCCTGGCAAAAAGATATCCAGAGACATTGCAGTAGCCATACACAGACTCAGACTTGGTTACAAGTGCTGCTGGGGGGTAATGAACCCAACAGTTAAAGAGTGTCACATCTGTGGAACTGAAGCAGAGGCGCCACTATTGCACTACTTACTGGAATGTGAAGCTACTGAAGCCCTGCGCATTAAACTCAACATTAATCCAACGACAGCAGCTGCATTAGATGCACATTCCACCGCGACTACAATGATTAGAAAAGCTGTTGAGGAATGGGACTCATTAGTGAGCATTCTGCATCTACATCCGCCACCAAGATAATGTTAATAAAACAAGATTAAAACCAGTGCACTAAAACAGAAGCGATAAATAATCAAGGAAAAAGGAGACATCCCCTCCTCCATTTTAAACTTAGACCCAAATATCACAGGAAAAAGGTTATCATGTATAACCAAACTCAATTACGGGCTCACCATAGCCCGTGCTACATGGACACTTCGTCCTGAGTAGCTAAATCTTTAACAACAACAACAACAACATCCTGCATTATATATATATACCAGAGGATGAGGTAAAGGAAAGTACAGGAAGGTGAAGCCACTCACTAATATCTCCACTGTATCATGTCACTCTCCTGTTTACATGATGGTTGGTGCAATATGTTGTGTTTCGTTATGTTCTAGAAGTTGGCAGTGTAATTTGGTGCTAGTTGGCTTTTGACATGTGGCTTGGTTTGCTTAATGGATAATGCCTCGCCGAAGTCCAGTCTTCTGTTGTCGCTGTATCTGCCAATTATTTTGGTATTGTTTGTGCGTATATCTCTGATGATGGTCTGGTTATGTATAGAGATTATATGTTTTTTCTTTTCAAGAAATTGCTGCTTGTGCATTGTTAGACGCCGTGAAAGGGATGTTGTTGTCTTGTCTATATACTGAATTTGTTCGTGCTGATAGTTCCGGAGAGGACAGGTGACGTCTACACGACATGTGTCTCTTTCAAGGGGTCTTGTTTGGAGTCTGGGGAGTTCTTCATGATCAAGATGGCAGTTTTCTTGCTACTAAAATATATTATTAGTGCAATCATCTCGTTGGTGCGAGTAGGGGTCAAATTGGCATTGATATTATTTTACATGACTCTCTCTCTCTCTCTTCCGTTCTGTGGGTTATGGAGAAGACGTTCATATAGAATATTTTAATAGTACGGACCAATAACTTTCTGTTGTCTGTTATATCTGAAGTCGACTGGTGGCTCACATTCCTTAAGATGATTTCCTCGACATATCCATCAGATTATGCATTATTGAACAATACTTGCTTTAATCTACAGAGTTCCTCGTCAACCTACTTCCATCTGGAGCTGCATGTGAGGGAACGGTTCACCTATTCATTTACAACACCCGAGAACTGGGAAAACATTATGATCCATAACCGTTGCTCAAAGCGTCTACTGCTATTATGTTCAATTGAAATTTGAGATAAACATTTTCTTTGCTGTCGTTATTATTCATAGAATATTACACTAAAATATAAAAAAGAGGGATTTACAAGAGATTGAATTTGTATTTATTTATTTACAATATTCTATAACATGACCCACATGACAATTAGTTAATGAACCAGTAACATACAATACACAACAAAAATGTGACCAAGTCACACACTATGACATTATTACTTAGCACACTTTAGTTGATTAATATAGCACTTATTGTCCATACCCTCCACCTCCGTGGCCGCCGCCACCGCCACCACTTCCGTGGCCGCCACCACCGCCAACTCCATGGCCTCCTCCAACACCAACTCCAAGGTCTCCAAGGCTGAAACTACTGGATGATGACCCAGCTCCATAACCTCCGCCAATACCTCCTCCAAAGCTCCCACCGCCACCTCCATTGCCTCCACCACCACCACCTCCACCGCCGCCACCTCCATGGCCTCTAAAACTGAAACCGCTGGTAGAAGATCCACCATTATAACCACCTCCACGACCTCCAAAGAAACCATGGCCACCACCAGCAGCACCTCCATAGTAGCCACCTCCACCACCTCCTTGGCCACCGCCACCACCATGGCCGCCTCCGCCACCACCACCGCCTCCATGACCTCCAAAACTGAAGCCGGTAGAAGAAGCACCAGAATAACCGCCGCTGCCGCTTCCGCCACCCCCACCAAGGCCGCCACCACCCCCACCAAGGCCGCCACCACCTCCATGGCCACCACCACCTCCATGGCCGCCACCGCTTCCTCCATAGCCGCCACCACCGCCTCCATGTCCACCTGGCTGGGCCAAGCCAGATACGGCCAGCATAGCTAAAGCCAAGGACACTAACACCAACTTCTGAAATTTAATCAACATTCATTAATATTGTGATGTTACTTCAGGAGCAACTGAATATAAAATTGGAAACGAACATAATATAGTTTTAATTTGTGATAAAATGGATCGCAGAAAATTAATAGTTCATGTTTAAGTAAAGTTTTCTAGGATTTTGAAAGTAATTAAGTCAATGTGACGAGATTATTATACTACATATTCTTTATGTCAACTGTGTGAGCAATGCAAATATATGGGATATATTTACAATACAATTTACAAATAAATTTTCAAATAATGTGCACCTTAGCTGGTTAAAATGGTTCTTCAAACACTCAGTACTTAAATTATTACTCTCCTTATAAATATATAACTCTCCAGATATATGTTGAGCCTCAGATCACAGGGGATTTCTTTTGTGTTACATCATATTAATTATATTATATAATGAATACTCTGAGGCTGCTTTTGAACAGTGAACATGTTGTTGTATTTCGAAGATGTAGAAGGTCGTTACATGTAAGACTCATCTTGACATGAACAAACAACTTAAAGATTGTTAAAATTACTGGAACAATGTAGTTTACTCTGATATGCTTTTATCCGCGCTGAGAATTCGCTGAAGATGTAAGAGCCCATCAGCGAATGTAAGGAAGTCCTGCAGTGATTAACCTCGACACACAACATTGTAAACACATGCACCAGACACAAGCGCACTGCTCAGGAGACGTAGAGCAGCACTCTAGGTAGTTGTTATTTACGGGGTCGAAAATTTATGGAAGACTCAAGAGAAGAGTAGTTTAATCTTTTATGATCTTACCATATTGGTGTTGACTGGACCAAGTTCCGTCACGAACTGGATGATGAGATATGTTCCCGAGACGTTATATACTAGCACCAGCATCCCGTCGCCAGGGCCTTGACAACCCAAGCAACTGATTTCAATGTTATATTATCATTCTTGTTTCGTCATTTATTCGCTCAATAAAATATTTAATAGCAATGAGAGATGGCACGCTACAAACGTTGCGCGAAAGGTCTTCTGCTATAATTGTCTTGAAAAAATGTATATATAGTATTCCCGCCTGCTGCAATAGATGTTTAGTTATAAAATGAATTATGTTAATTTTTCAAGTATTCCTGACATTATGAAAAGTTTACTTAAAGCTTGTTTTATTTGGTTAAGTAATATTGAGGAATAATTGCATATATAGGCAAGTTCTGAATACTATATAAGCTTCAGTTAAAATTAAAAAAATGAATATATTAAACATATTTATTAATCTTCAAAACATAAAGCATCAATGAATTAAACTTTTCATGAATATGTGTTATTTAATATGACCGAAATAGATAGCAATGATTCTGGCTCGAATCTTTTGACTATGTCTTATGAGATGAGGTACCAGGTGGTGCCCGGGTCTACCTCATAAAGTTGCGCAATTTTAGTGCTGGGAACCCAGTTTTTACGTCGACTCAAGCAACTGCTTCATTATGTATTTCAAGTTATTATGTATTATTTGTCAATTTTTATCACCTCAGTATGACATGCTAACATGTATAATCCTCCAATCATGTATCACATACAATTTTGTTTAACCTGAATGTATGAATCATGTATCACCTTCCAGTATGTATCACGTGTCAAAATGAATCATCTGTCAAAGTGTATAACCTGTAATAATATATCAGGTCAGTAAGTATCATCTGTCAATAGCCATCACATGTCAGTGTTCATCATGTATAACATATGTGAGAAGACGTCACATCTCTGTACAGTTTTTATCTGGACTTCTAAGACAGTGGGGGTTAGTGCGGGTTTGTGAAGAGGGGGGGAGGCATCTGTTAGGTGGGGTGGATTCTGCCCGCAGGTAAACAGCAATGCGATGACGTCGTTAAAATGTATGTTCCCTGACAAAGCGAAATTATAATGAGTAAAATTTTATTTTATTTTTTCCTGAGAAAATGTGTGAAGTTTTATAATGTATAATAATCAGGTTGGAAAACTCAGTGGTGGAGAGAATAGCTGAAAGGTTGCTCCGTGCTGAAAAATTACAACAGAAGTTGGATCTCTCTCTCCCTTCACAGCTGAAATAACTACTATGTATGGACATTGCATTTACCAGAACCTACGTCTGCAGCAGATACCCATCTACACCCAGTTGCCTTTCACGTTGCAATGATCATCCACTTTCATAACCTTAGTTCACACCAAGTACAAGTGTATTGGTCACAAGTGTATAGGTGGAAGGTGAACAGTATGGCTTGCATAGTGTCAAATTTGGAAGCTGAGGTTGATATGCATGACAAAATGACGTTAGTGGTATCGTTAAGGGGCCTCGTAGCCTGGTGGATAGCGCGCAGGACTCGTAATTCTGTGGCGCGGGTTCGATTCCCGCACGAGGCAGAAACAAATGGGCAAAGTTTCTTTCACCCTGAATGCCCCTGTTACCTAGCAGTAAATAGGTACCTGGGAGTTAGTCAGCTGTCACGGGCTGCTTCCTGGGGGTGGAGGCCTGGTCGAGGACCGGGCCGCGGGGACACTAAAAAGCCCCGAAATCATCTCAAGATAACCTCAAGATAAGAGGTGGAGCTTTTGCCACAGCCCAGTGGCCAGCAGAGAGAGAACCTCGATTTCATCATGCCTAAATTCCTGAAAGGTCTGAAGTCGCCCATATAGGATTACATTTTGTCCTTAGAAGAATGGATGCAACTCGTGTGGGACTTCACATGCATTTCCACGTTTTCTGATACTTTTATCTGATACTCAATGACATCGCATTAACGTGATGTATCAGTGAGACAATAAGTAAGAGCCACGAAGAGGATTAGAACCTATGATCTGGCTGCTCCCAAGGAGACGCCTTAGACCATTACACCACGAAATATTCAAAAACAATGCAACCGAAGATTCAACTCATTGTTTCCAATCCGCTTTCCACATTTATAGTGCCGACATGCTTTCTCACCCACTGATCCGATTCAATAATATATTACTGAATGTGATCGAAAGGGTGAGATCAATGATTCTAGTAACGAATCTTCACAATTTATCTTATATTTGTCTTCACTTGGGAAGGAAATTGAAAAATTAACGTTCCAAAGCTCATTATTGCAGTTTTATTTAGCCTGACGCTAAGAGATGCGTTTCGTTAACTTTTGTTAACATTGTCAAAAGCAGAGTTCAAATGATTACATCGTGATTAATTGATTGATGAAGATTAAACCATCACATGAGGTGGCACAGGCAAGAGTAGCCATAGGGGGCAGATATCTGGAATGAATGTGGAATTCGGTCGAATAATGTCATGATATAACTCTTCGTCTGAATAGATTACATATTGATGAAGATTAAGCCACCCAAGAGGTTGCATGGGCATGAATAGCCCGTAAGATTACATAGTTTTTTGCTGCTAGATATATAATACATAGTTTTTTGTTGCATTATATATTTCCCGAGGATGAGGGGAAGGTGAAGCATCTCACTTATAACTCCACTGTATCTTGTCACTCTCCTGTTTACATGATGGTTGGTGCAATATGTTGTGTTTCGTTGTGCTCTGGAAGTTGGCAGTGTAATTTGGTGCTAGTTGGCTATTGACATGTGGCTTGGTTTGCTTGATGGATAATGCCTCGCCGATGTCCAGTCTTCTGTTATCGCTGTATCTGCCGATAATTTTGGTATTGTTTGTGAGTATATCTCTGGTGATGGTCTGGTTATGTATGGAGATTATATGTTTTTTTATAAGTAATTGCTGCTTGTGCATTGTTAGACGCCTTGAATGGGATGTTGTTGTCTTGTCTATGTATTGAATTCTTTGGTGCTGATAGTCTCAGAGAGGACAGGTGACGTCATTCACGATATTTGTCTATTTCATGGGGTTTTGTTTGGAGTCTGGGGAGTTCTTCATGATCAAGATGGCAGTTTTCTTCCTTCCAAAGTATATTATTAGTGCAATCATCTTGTTGGTTAAAGTAAGGGTAACTTTGGTATTATTAATATTTTGTATATCTCTGACTCTTCCGTTCTGTGGGTCATGGAGAAAACGTTCATATAGAATATTTTGATAGTATGGACCAATAATTTTCTGTTGTCTGTTATATCAGAAGTCGCCTGGTGGCTCACCTTCCTTTAGAGGATTTCCTCGACATATCCATCAGATTATGTATTATTGATCAATACCTGCTTTAATCTACAGAGTTCCTCGACAACCTACTTCCATCTGGAGCTGCATGTAAGATTCACCTATTCATTGACAACGCGCGAGAACTAGGAAAAACATTATGATCCATAACCGATGCTCAAAGCGTCTACTGCTATTATGTTCAATTGAAATTGGAGATAAAAAATTTCTTTGCTACCATTATTATTCATAGAATATTACCATAAAATATATAAAGGAGAGATTTACAAGAGATTAATTTTTTATTTATTTATTTACCTTATTCTATAACATGACCCACATGATAACTAGTTACTGGATTAGCAACATAAAATACACAACAAAAAAGAGACCAAATCACACATTATGACATTATTACTTAGCACACTTTAGTTGATCAATATAGCACTTATTTTCCATATCCTCCACCTCCATAGCCGCCACCGCCACCACCTCCGTGGCCACCACCACCGCCACCGCTACCTCCATGGCCTCCTCCACCGCCAGCTCCTTGGTCTCCAAGGCTGAAACTACTGGATGATGACCCAGCTCCATAACCTCCGCCAACACCACCTCCAAAGCTGCCACCGCCACCTCCATGACCTCCACCACCACCGCCACCACCACCAATGCCGCCACCTCCATGACCTCTAAAACTGAAACCGCTGGTTGAAGATCCACCATTATAACCACCTCCACGACCTCCAAAGAAACCATGGCCGCCACCACCAGCACCTCCATAGCTGCCACCTCCACCACCTCCGTGGCCACCGCCAACACCACCTCCATGGCCGCCACCTCCACCACCACCATGACCGCCTCCGCCACCACCACCGCCTCCATGACCTCCAAAACTGAAACCGCTGGTAGAAGAACCACCAGAATAACCGCCGCCGCCGCCACCACCACCCATACCGCCGCCGCCACCACCCCCATCTCCTCCATGGCCGCCACCACCTCCATGGCCGCCACCGCTTCCTCCATAGCCGCCACCACCGCCTCCATGTCCACCTGGCCGGGCCAAGCCAGATACGGCCAGCATAGCTAAGGCCAAGGACACTAACACCAATTTCTGTAATTGTATCAACATTCATTAATATTGTGATGTTACTTCAGGAGCAACTGAATATAAAATTGGAAGCAAACATAATGTAGTTTTTAATTTGTGATAAAATGGATCGCAGAAAATTAATTGTTCATGTTTAAGGGAAGTTTTCCAGGATTTTGAATGTAATTAAGTCAATGTGACGAGATTATTATACTACATATTCTGTATGTCATCTTTGTGAGCAATGTAAATATATGGGATATATTTACAATTCAATTTACAAATAAATTTTCAAATAATGTTCACCTTAGCTGGTAAAAATTGTTCTTCAAACACTTAGTACTTAAATTATTACTCTCCTTATAAATATATAACTCTCCAGATATATGTTGAGCCTCAGATCACAGGGGATTTCTATTGTGTTACATCATATCAATTATATTATATAATGAATACTCTGAGGCTGCTTTTGAACAGTGAACATATTGTTGTATTTCGAAGATGTAGAAGGTCGTTACATGTAAGACTCATCTTGACATGAACAAACAACTAAGATTGTTAAAATTACTGGAACAATGTAGTTTACTCTGATATGCTTTTATTCGCGCTGAGAATTCGCTGAAGATGTAAGAGCCCATCAGCGAATGTAAGGAACTCCAGCAATGATTAACCTCGACACACAACATTGTAAACACATGAACCAGACACAGGAGCGCTCCTCAGGAGACGTAGAGCGCTCTAGGTAGTTGTTATTTACGGGGTCGAGAATTTATGGAAGACTCAAGAGAAGAGTAGTTTAATCTTTTATGATCTTACCATATTGGTGTTGACTGGACCAAGTTCCGTCACGAACTGGATGATGAGATATGTTCCCGAGGTGTTATATACCAGCGCCAGCATCCCGTCGCCAGGGCCTTTACCACTCAAGCAACTGAGTTCACTGTTATATTATCGTTCCTGTTTCGTCATTATTCGCTCAATAAAATATTTAATAGCAATGCGAGATGGTACGCTACAAACGTTGCGCGAAAGGTCTTCTGCTATAATTGTCTTGAAAAAATGTATATATAATATTCCCGGCTGCTGCAATAGATGTTTAGTTTTACATTGTTAATTTTTCACGTATTCTTGATATTATGAAAAGTTTACTTAAAGCTTGTTTTATTTGGTTAAGTAATATTGAGGAATAATTGCATATATAGGCAAGTTCTGAATACTATATAAGCTTCAGTTAAAATTAAAAAAATGAATATATTAAACATATTTATTAATCTTCAAAACATAAAGCATCAATGAATTAAACTTTTCATGAATATGTGTTATTTAATATGACCGAAATAGATAGCAATGATTCTGGCTCGAATCTTTTGACTATGTCTTATGAGATAAGGTACCAGGTGGTGCCCGGGTCTACCTCATAATGTTGCGCAATTTTAGTGCTGGGAACCCAGTTTTTACGTCGACTCAAGCAACTGCTTTATTATGTATTTCAAGTTATTATGTATTATTTGTCAATTTTTATCACCTCAGTATGACATGCTAACATGTATAATCCTCCAATCATGTATCACATTCAATTTTGTTTAACCTGAATGTATGAATCATGTATCACCTTCCAGTATGTATCACGTGTCAAAATGAATCATCTGTCAAAGTGTATAACCTGTAATAATATATCAGGTCAGTATGTATCATCTGTCAATATCCATCACATGTAGTGTTCATCATGTATAACATATGTGAGAAGACGTCACATCTTTGTACAGTTTTTATCTGGACTTCTAAGACAGTGGGGGTTAGTGCGGGTTTGTGAGGAGGGGGGGGAGGCATCTGTTAGGTGGGGTGGGTTGTGCCGACAGGTAAACAGCAATGCGATGACGTCGTTAAAATGTATGTTCCCTGACAAAGCGAAATTATAATGAGTAAAATTTTTATTTTATTTTTTCCTGAGAAAATGCGTGAAGTTTTATAATGTATAATATTCAGGTTGGAAAACTCAGTGGTGGAGAGAATAGGTGAAAGGTTGCTCCGTGCTGAAAAATTACAACAGAAGTTGGATCTCTCTCTCCCCTCACAGCTGAAATAACTAATATGTATGGACATTGCATTTACCAGAACCTACGTCTGCAGCAGATACCCATCTACACCCAGTTGCCTTTCACGTTGCAATGATCATCCACTTTCATAACCTTAGTTCACACCAAGTGCAAGTGTATTGGTCACAAGTGTATAGGTTGAAGGTGAACAATATGGCTTGCTTAGTGTCAAATTTGGAAGCTCAGAGGTTGATATACATGACAAAATAACGTTAGTGGTATCGTTAAGAGGTTGAGCTTTTGCCACAGCCTAGTGGCCAGCAGAGAGAGAACCTCGATTTCATCATGCCTAAATTCTTGAAAGGCTTGAACTTGCCCAGATAGGATCACATTTTGTAATTAGGAAAATTGTACGCAACTCGTGTGGGATTTCACATGCATTTCCATCTTTTCTGACACTTTTATCTCATATACAATGACAACGCATTAACGTGATATATCAGTGAGACAATAAGT